>NC_137432.1:38379825-38472325 GCF_964374335.1 Astatotilapia calliptera | reverse complement strand
CCTGTCAGGATGACATTTTCGTAAGTTTTTGATATTTCCATACTCGACAAATAACCCAGGTTTGTGCTCTGGGATTATTATAGTTTATTATATGTATATAATAATTTATTGTACTGGCATTTGGTTTTATTTACCTGTATATTTATTAACAGTAAGACCCGTGTTATTTTATTCCATCTCCGTAATAAGCCTAACCTGAATCGGCCATGGCACGCCTGTACTCTGATAACGAGCGCGGAGCTCTCGCAGTGTTAGCCTGGCTTAGCCTGCTAGCTGCCCCGCCGGTGAGCTCACGGTGTCCCGGGGACGGCGGACCTGGCCGCTGGAAGCCTCGGACACTCACGACGAACTCAACAGCACCGACTGCCGCTGCCTGGGTCTCATTCTCCGCCATGTCAGCTCCAAGGGGCTAACTTACGTCAGATTCCCCGGTGACAGCTACAGGCTAACAGACGCTATCAGCGCTCCTCTCCCGGAGACAAACTAAGCAAACAAACCCGACGCCGGGCTGCTGTCAGCTGCTACGGACAGTTACTGAATTCCGGAGGGTTTCATTGCGGGAACCGTATTTGATTCATGGGCTCGGAGGTGGGTTTAATGGCATTATGAGCCGCCATCACGACGGAAAAGTGAAAATTTGTAAAACTTACCAGCAGCTCCCGTTTCTTCTGCATCTTCCGTGAAATCCCGGAGCGGAGCGTCTTCTTCCGACAGAGGAGCGTCCACCATGCCGCACTCACGGGCTCTGCTCCGCGCTTCCGGACACCCTTTCAAAATAAGACCGGCAGCGGAAATGGGCGGTCCTCTGACGGATCTTTCAACAACCGAGGTGTTACTGCTTTCAATAAAAAGTAAACATCAGCAGCGAAATAAAATCATAAACGCGGAGGCTGCAAACAGGCGGAGCGGGGAGGCCTAAACCACTTATTATATCAAAATAAAAGATACAAATAAAAATATATCGACTAAAGCAGCTACACCAGCTCCTGCACTGAAACTTAATTAATTATTATTATTAATTATAAATTAATTTTTTATTCTAATGAAGCTGCGCTGCAATTTTTCAAGCATTTTCTGAATTTGCTTATTTCATAAGTATTACACCTCAGCGTGTGCCTGTTGTATACTTGTTTTTATACGGTTTTAAGTATAAAACAGGTAAGATGAGAATTGACTAATGGCGAAGTAGTGCTGTTTTTTAAGGGCAGTGTTTGAAAAAGCGCTTTTCATACCCACCTGGGCAGACAGGTTAGCCATAACGCCGCTACTGGCTGGCTTTTATTTTGAATACACAGTCACCTCACTTCCTGTTAGGTTTCAGATGACTTAGCTCACCGTGCCAGAAAGTTCCTCTGGTCAAAACACAGATCCTGTGTGCTGCAGCACATGACTCACTACCACCAAATACTACAAGTACTACAACTACTACTATTTTATATACTGTTGTTTGTTTGTTTGTTTGTTTGTTAATTAGTTAGTTAGTTTATTTGCTTGTTTTATTCAATTTTAAATCATGCTTTTTATTTGTTCTTGTTTCTAATGTCTCTGTAAAGCACTTTGAATCACCTTGTTGTTGAATTGTGCTATACAAATAAACTTGCCTTGCCTTACTACTACGTCATGTCATATAATTTATCTTATAACGGATATCAGTACTACCTGTAACTATTGTTAAACTCATGGACTGAACATACACACACCCACAATGGACAACTGTACCCTCAAACACACAATAATAACATGGAGTGAACCACCACTCACAACCACCAGCACTTTATATAGCCTCTGTAGAAACTATCTACACCCTCACTTATCTTAACTGCACTACTGTATAGCTCTGTGTAAATAATCATTCTGTACATTCGATAATCTTTAATCCTACAACTGTTTACACCTTGCATAGTTCCCATTTCTGTATAGCTGTATATCTCAGATTCTGTAAAGTTATTTATTTCATATTCTGTATAGTTTTTCATATTTATATCCTGTTCATAGCCTGTACATAGCTTGTACTCACTACAGCCTGTACATACTTAGTTATAGAATATTCACAACATACTTCATACCGTGTACATTATAACATACCATAATAGACCCATTTCTGTAATATACTTACATATCTATACTATTGCTAATATATATTGTAATATATCTATATCACTAAAGCACTTCTGGATGGATGCAAACTGCATTTCGTTGCCCTGTACCTGTGCAATGACAATAAAGTTGAATTCTATTCTATTCTATTCTAACTATTGCTGATACTTATATTTCATTGCTAAATTTATTATTACATGTGTTTTTATATTTGTCCATAATGGACATTATTTATTTAAAATGATTTATTTCAGGGAAGTTAAATGTCACCGTTATTACTGTCACCCCGCCGGAACTGTCCAAATTCAGAGGCTGCATCCACCTGAGGACCCTGAGCGAGGAGTCTGAGTGGGCCGGGTCCTTTAATAAAGTTTTATTGAATCTAATCTAATAACTTTAATCTCAGCCAAACCGATTTACTCAGGAACAAATAAAACACTGAAAAAAAATCAAACAATAACACGTTTAAGTTATCTAAGTGACTTATATATCATGTTTAACCTGAGTAGACCGCTGGGAGTTCGCTGTTATCGCTGGCTCAGATATTTGCAGCTACATTCTCGCCTGAAAATATGCTAAAAGTTTATTTTGCGACTCAGAACGAGTAATATTAAAACTTAAAAATTAAATTAAAAGTAGCTGCCGCCATTGTTGGAAACTGGAATTGGCTGGGCCACGCTATGAATTCTGGGATATGTTTTTTTTTTTGTTGTCCGGGTGGAAAATCAGGAGATTTTCGGGAGGGGCACTGAAATTCTGGCTTCTCCCGGAATAATCGGGAGGGTTGGCCTGTATACACCCACCTCCTCTATGGGATCTAGGGCAGTGTCCAGGACAGAGCTGGCCCTCATTAACAGTCTATTAAGCTGTTTCCTGTCCGTTTGCCCAGCAGACAACCCCCATACAAGATAGTGTTAGTGATGTCCCACACACCCCAAAAGGCCTCAGCCTGCCAGCAGATGGAGCGACTTTGGCTGTTCTCGAGTGTCAGCGTTATCCGACCAGTCCAGCTTATTGTTCAGTTGAACATGGAGGTATTTGTCCCTGTCCACCCTCGATGTCCAAACCGTGGATGGATGGTGGTTTCCTCCAGAAGTCGACCACCATCTCCTTCATCTTACTGGTGTTGATGTGCAGACTCACAGTCCTGAAGCCTCTGTGATCTGCTGGTGAGGGAACCGACTGTCCATGCAGTCAGGTGACTCCAGGTGACTGAATTAAAGGCACTGAAGAAGTCTAAAAACATGACCCTCACAGTGCTTCCAGTTGTCTCCGGGTGTGACAGTGAGCTGCACTCATTATTTTAATATTTTATAGGACATTACAGTTAATTCTTGCTATAAATATTGTTCATAATGGTTATTCTAAGACAGGACTGGTTTAACTGGCAATTTACTGTCTGTATAACCCACTAATTAACAGCTAATGAATCACTAAGGAACCCTGAATAATGGCTCTCTCACTCACTCACTCTCACATATAGAGATCGACAGACCACGTGACTTTCGTCCATTGCATTGTGGGTATGAGTGGCAACAAAATCAAAACCCTGCATCAAGCGCTAGTATTTCCAGCACCGGTAATCATTAATTCTTCAGTTTTAATCCCTACTTGCATTTTATTTGCCCCAAAAATAGTTCTGTACAAAATGACGGAGAACTCTGCAGCTCCGTATGAAGACAGACGTGACGAAAAGGCAACATAAAGTAGGAGGAACAAATCAAAGGGGTGGAAGGGTCAGACCCGCACGAGCACAGAGTGGAGTAAGGATGTCAGCCTGCTGCCCAACTGTCATCACGCACATATTTATTATTATATGGTCCTAAGTGTGAGTGCACACACTCACAACATGTTTAGTAACTTCAGATCCTGCAACAAGCCCAGGTCCAGTTTACTTTGGTGATTTGGACGATTCCATCTCACAGCATTATTGTTTCATTCTATTATAGAATCTTACAAGATACTCCATCCTGCTTTACTAGCTGCTTCGGTGAAAAACAAATCAACAATGCAAAAAACCCAAAAAGAAAACAACATACTGGAAAACAGTTATTCATCACTTGCTTCAGTACAACCCTTCGACACATATATGCAGACGTTTCATGGCTGTTTTGATCTCGCTCTCTCTCGTCACCGATCAGATCTGGCTGTGGTAGCAGCTTTAAACTCGGTCTGACCCAGGCTGATGGAGGGGCCCAGCCTGGATCACATCCCAGCATTTTGTAGGCTGGTTTTCCTACAAAACACAACAAACATTAGCCTGCAAAGCCACCGTGAACAAAGCAGCATAGCAACGAATTCAATTCAAATTAAGACTTATTTGTAACCTACATCAACAATTATGATAAATGACAGCAGACTGACCTCTGTGGGAATGCTTGGAGCAGGCTAACCTGTGAGCTGGAGTGCTCTGGGACGTTATATTTGCTCTTTGAATGGCTGCAATCCAGGCCATCCGTCGGCTCTTTGTTACCTCGGAAACGTGGCTTAAACAATTTCTCTTCCACGACGTAATCCGATAACAACCGATCTCTTTACCCGTCGGCTTCCTGTGGCTGTCATGCGACCGGCTATTGCAGTTAATAATACAACAGCTTCTTGACATTCTTTGTGTTTCTTTTTATCGCTGTGTGACTGTTTTCACGTGAAAGCCTGCGCGCGCTAGTACCGCTTGCCACTCGTTCCCAGAATCCTTTGCGGTTTTACCCCTGAATGACGTCACATTTTCAATCAGTTACCCAAACATCCGACAAACAGGGTATCAAAGAGATTTCCTTTAAGTGATTCATAAGTTTTACCCTACCAAACAATATTTGTCCAAATTTATGGCTGAAATAAATGTAAATTGTACCTTCTGTCAAGAGCAACCTGAAACAGTTTCTCATCTGTTTTGGTCATGTGAGTAAATTTACATGTAAATTCTGGAAGGATTTCCACAAGTTTATTACTGACTCTGTTCTCCCTAATCTTCAACTATACTATAAGGATGTTATCTTTGGCTATTATACTTTTAAAGACAAGGACAATGATGCTTTCTTCTTTATAAATTTGGTTTTATTTTTGGCAAAATTTCATATACACAAAAGCAAAGTCCTCGGCAGAAAGCCTGAACTTCTTGTATTAAAATGGAACTTGCACAATATATAAGGACAATCTCCTCATCAAAAAACACGAAGGCTCTCAAGACTGTTAACATCTGTAACCGATTGAAACTGCTAACTTGATTTTGGCTCTTGCAAATTTCTGTTTATTTATGTTCCCCTTAATTTATTTTATTTTTTGTACTCACTTTTGTCTCACTGTCCTTGTCCCTCTCTCTGTTCCTCATTGTACTACCACAATGTCATCTTTTATGTGATTCCTGTTTTACTTGACTGTATGTCTAAAATGTGATAAATAAAGTTTTTAAAAAAATCCGACAAACAGGGTCTGGGAGATGTTTTGGTGGAGGTCATGACCTGGCTCAATGATTTAGGAAATGTCTGATTGAAAGCAACACTTTATTGCTCACCTTTTCATCATTTATAAATAAACATAATTATAAGAAGACTCTCAGGTAACCTCACAGGTATGTTTGGACTGTGGGAGGAACCCACAGGAACAGGCAGAACACGGAAACTCCGCACAGACAGAGCCAGCCGGATTCAAACCCCGGACCTTGGACCCGGACCCCGGATCTCTGTGAGTAACGCGCTGCTCCACCGCGCAGACCTGTCAGTGAGCCGACACGGATAATTGAATCGACAGAGAGCCTCACACGCTGCTATACGATCTTTGGAACTACCGCGGTTAGTGCTTAAGGATGCTTCCGGTTCCGCTGTAACCCGGAAACACAATAACAGCTGGAAACAGCGGATCGATTAGCTGAGCGAGTCCGGCTGGTTTGTTGTTTATCCTCGGTTATCTGAGCACGGTGGGTCGGTACTGCGGTGGCAGGAGGAGAGCCGACATGAAGACCCGGATTGGCGGATCAGCCTGAAGCCTGTTCCCGTTAGCAGCCTTTAGCATTAGTGCTACGGCTAGCGCTGCTAGCACGCTGAAGCTAATAGCAGCAGTAGCTGTGGTCCAGTGAGAGCGAACGGCTGCAGGTTTGTCTGCTTTTTACCGTGTACTTCCCTCAGAGAGATGCTAACTGTTAGCCTCCGAGTGTTTTAGTGTGTTTGTGGTCTCACAGCCGGTTTCACTCCGAGCTCTGGAAGCTGATGTTCCTCTGGGTCAGGCCGGTGTCCCAGCTTAACTTGTTGGATCCGTTTACATCTTCCAGATTAAAGATCTCCAGCTCGTGCAAATGCATACACGCATTATTTCCAGACTACAGCGAAATTATTTGTAATTAAAAACAGAGATTAGAAAGTCTAACGCCTGGTCTCGTGTCTCTGTGTTTCTGTAACGTAAATAACGAGCGGACATTTTCCTCACACACCACCGATCAGCTCCACGGACACTCCAGTTTACACGCCTGTTCGCCCGTCGGCGGTTTAATACCTGCCCACGTTACCTAGCGATGTCACAGTTTAACGTGGGCAGATACGTGTCGTCCTCACAACAATCTGTAGGAAATGAGCAGATGTAGCTCGTGTTTCTACCGTCATGGTTTAAAGATGGCAAACAGAGGAGGGAGGATGGACGCCGAGCAGCAGAGCCCGAGACTCCTGCACAGAGACATTAAACACCACAGCAGCACAATGAAACCCAACATCACACCGACAGCTGACGTCTGATATATTTACATGGAAAACTACAGATTGACAGCCTGTTTGACCCTGACCACACCCTCCAAATAAAACCTACAAGAACTAAAAATATTTGCAGGCACATACTCGAGGGTCAAACACATTTTTCATTCTCAAACCTTCTATTCAGTAAGGCAGCAGAGACTCTCCCCCTAAGCAGCTTCTGGATCAGTCACGTTTCATGCAAAGCTCGTCCCCAAAGGCTGATATGGAGCAGGAGGCCAACGAAAGAAACCCGGAAAACACGACATAGCCGAGCTGGGCCCTGAAGTAAAGACATGTCCACACAGGCGCTCTGTGATCTTCAGAACTCCAGAATTCAAAATCCTGCTCCTCACATACAAGGTCTTAAATAATCAGGCCCCATCTTATCTTAATGACCTTGTAGTACCATATCACCCTATTAGAGCACTTCGCTCTCGCTCTGCAGGCCTACTTGTTGTTCCTAGAGTATTTAAAAGTAGAATGGGAGGCAGAGCCTTCAGTTTTCAGGCCCCTCTTCTGTGGAACCAGCTTCCAGTTTGGATTCAGGAGACAGACACTATCTCTACTTTCAAGATTAGGCTTCAAACTTTCCTTTTTGCTAAAGCATATAGTTAGGGCTGGACCAGGTGACCCTGAATCCTCCCTTAGTTATGCTGCAATAGATGTAGGCTGCCGGGGATTCCCATGATGCACTGGGTGTTTCTTCTTCACTCACTATGTGCGTGTACACCTCTCCTTCTGTTTGTCTTTCTGCAGCGCAGCTTCGAGGCACGATGGGGAACCAGCTAGCGGGCATCGCCCCCTCTCAGATCCTGTCCGTGGACAGCTACTTCTCCGACATCGTCGATCACGAGTACGATAAGAGCCTGGGCAGCACGCGCTTCTTCAAGGTGGCCCGGGCCAAACATCGCGAGGGCCTGGTGGTGGTGAAGGTCTTCGCCATCCAGGACCCGTCGCTGCCGCTGACGAGCCACAAGCAGGAGCTGGAGGAGCTGAAGATTCGCCTGCACTCCTGCCAGAACTGCCTGCCTTTCCAGAAAACCTCTCTCACCGAGAAGGCCGCCATCTTGTTCCGCCAGTACGTTCGGGACAACCTGTACGACCGCATCAGCACGCGGCCGTTCCTTAACAACGTGGAGAAGCGCTGGCTCGCCTTCCAGATCCTCAACGCCGTCGACCAGGCTCATAAGGCTGGCGTGCGTCACGGGGACATCAAGACAGAGAACGTGATGGTGACCAGCTGGAACTGGGTGCTGCTCACCGACTTTGCCAGCTTCAAGCCCACCTACCTGCCCGAAGACAACCCCGCCGACTTCAACTACTTCTTCGACACGTCTAGGAGGAGGACGTGCTACATCGCCCCCGAGAGGTTCGTAGATGGAAGCATGTTTACCACGGAGAGCGACCAGAACACGCCGCTGGTGGACCTGACCAACAACAACCAGAGGAGCCGAGGGGAGCTGAAGCAGGCCATGGACATCTTCTCTGCAGGTACGGAGGCGTTGCTGCAAGCTTCCATCACACCTCGGTGATAATGTTTGTGTGCTTCTGCACTCAGAGGAACGCCAGACCTCATCTGTGTGTGTGTGTGTGTTTTCAGGCTGTGTGATCGCTGAGCTGTTCACAGAGGGCGTCCCGCTCTTCGATCTGTCCCAGCTGCTGGCGTATCGTAAAGGACACTTCCAGACGGAGCAGGTCCTCATGAAGATCGAGGACCGCAGCGTCAGAGAGCTGGTACTGATTTATGACCCGGCTGGTAATTCAGCACAGAGCAGCTGAAGATGAGCTGTTGTGACTTCAGGCTGACAAATGTTAGAGTCTCACTCTTTGATCAATCAGGTTATTCTGGACTTGCATTAAAAAACTCTGAGGTGCTGCCTTTTGTGGAATTTTCCACCAACAGGAAAAGTCTTTAAAACCTGGGCAGGTGAAAGAGCCAGGAATCTTTTTTCAATTGAACTTTATTTACACGGCGCGAAATCACAACAACAGTCGCCTCAAAGCGCTTTATATTGTAAGATAGACCCTACAATCCTACATACAGAGAAAAGCCCAACAATCACATGACCCCCTGTGAGCAGCACTTTGGAGACAGTGGGAAGGAAAAACTCCCTTTGAACAGGAAGAAACCTCCAACAGAACCAGGCTCAGGGTGTGTGTGTGTGTGTGTGTGTGTGTGTGTGTGTGTGTGTGTGTTGGAAGCAGGATGTGGTGCAGGTGTGTTATATTCTGAAATGTTTCGGTGTTATAATAAAGACGTTTGGCCAAAAACAAACAGGAAGTTACAAGAACCGCTCTTAAGGAAGGAAACGGCGTCTGAGCGCTGCGGCAAGTCCTGACAAAGTAAAAATAAATGTTTCATCAAATGGAAGCGTTTACTTCCCGGTCGAGCTGAGGTCGTGTGGAGCTCTTACTTGGTCTTACTTTGAAGGTGGCGAGTGCAGCGCCCACAGCGAGGTCTTTACCGGTGTGTGTGTGTGTGCTTCCTGTCAGGTGGCCCAGATGGTGCAGCGGGAGCCCGAGAAGCGGCTGACGGCAGAGGAGTATCTGAAGCAGCAGCGAGGCAAAGCGTTCCCGGACATCTTCTACACCTTCCTGCAGCCGTACATGGCGCAGTTCGCCAAAGAGACGTTCCAGTCGGCGGACGAGCGCGTGCTCATCATCCGCAAAGACCTCGACAACATCCTGCACAACCTGCACGGAGGTCACGCGTCTTTGAGGGTGAAACTTGGAGAGGGTGAAAGTCTGCTGCTGCCGAAACCTGACTGTTGTTGTTTGTTTCCCCTCAGGCTCCGCCTCCTCTTCGCCCCAGGATGGCAGCGATGGCGTGACGAGCTCCCGTGAGGAGCAGGGCCTCGTCGTGCTCGTCTCCGTCATCACTTCCTGCCTCCAGACGCTGCACTGCTGCGACTCCAAGCTCGCCGCGCTGGAGCTCGTCCTCCACCTGGCCCCCCGGCTCAGCGTGGACGTCCTGCTGGACCGCATCACGCCGTACCTGCTGCACTTCTGCAACGACCCCATGCCCCGCGTGCGCGCCCAGGCCGTGCGGACGCTGGCCAAGGTTCTGGCGCTGGTGAAGGAGGTCCCGAGGAACGATGTGAACATCTACCCCGAGTACATCCTGCCGGGCATTGCCCATCTCGCCCAGGACGACGCTACCATCGTCAGGCTGGCGTACGCAGGTCAGTGACTCAGAAACGCCGCAGACGCACGCCGCGCAGGTTTAGATCGTTGACACCTTCTTTGTCCTCTCAGAAAACATCGCCCACCTGGCCGAGAGCGCGCTGCGCTTCCTGGAGCTGGTCCAGGAAAACAACGTGAACACGGAGCAGGACCTGAGCAGCGAGGACGCGGAGGAAGCGCTCCACCCCAACGAAAACTACGACTCAGGTATGCCCCGCCCTCGGTGCTGTTTATAAATGCGTCGCTGTGCGTCCATGTGACGAGCTCGCTGTATGTGTGCTGTGCAGAGCTGCAAGCGCTGCACGAGATGGTGCAGCAGAAGGTGGTGACGCTGCTCAGCGACTCGGAGAACATCGTCAAGCAGTCGCTGATGGAGAACGGCATCACGTGCCTGTGCGTCTTCTTCGGCCGGCAGAAAGCCAATGACGTCCTGCTGTCCCACATGATCACCTTCCTCAACGACAAGAACGACTGGCACCTGCGGGGCGCCTTCTTCGACAGCATCGTGGGTAAGCGCGCCAAACTTAACAGCAGCGCCCTCTGTGGTCAGAAGCGGGAACTGCAGCTGGTGTGCTGTGAGGTTAGCTACCAGCAGCAGCTAAAGACGAGTATAGTTCTCTTCCATCACAGTTTACAGGCTTTAGAGGCCAGTGTTTGGAGGCTGGAGTGAAGCAGACGTAGAAGCTCCTCAGTCTCGACGCCACAAACATCTTCTGGCTGGAAGAGTAATATTCTCAGCCGCTGAGACAGATCGTTTAGGATACCTGTGCGCGTTTCTGCTTCTCTGCCTCGTTGAACTGATGTAGACTCGGTGACATCACCATAGAAGTCCAATCAGTTTTTCAATTCTGAGGAGTCAAAAGCTTCAAGTTCTCCGGAAAAACACAAACAAACAAACAAAGGAGAGCATAAACATTAACTCATGATCCGAGGTCATAAAGACATCTTTGAATGTAAATGTAAGGACGTGGAAGAGAAGGTGATGCTAAAGAGGGCGGGGCAAACAACTAACAGGGGGAGGAAGGGAAACTGATGAATACAAAATAAAGCAGGAAATAAGAAACGCTCTCTCTCCCTGTGTGTGCCTGCAGGCGTGGCGGCGTACGTCGGCTGGCAGAGTTCGTCCATCCTGAAGCCGCTGCTGCAGCAGGGTCTGAGCGACACCGAGGAGTTCGTCATCTACAAAGCCCTGAACGCGCTCACCTGCATGTGCCAGCTGGGTCTGCTGCAGAAACCGCACCTCTACGAGTTCGTCGGCGACATCGGTAAGCGAGTCTCAGGAGCTGTTTCCCTCCAGCGGCTTTCGCGTGTTTTAGCCGTGGACGTGATGTCACTAAACCCGGTCTGTCTCCTTCCGCCTGCCATAGCTCCGTTCCTGTGTCACCCCAACCTGTGGATCCGTTACGGCGCCGTGGGCTTCATCACCGTAGTCGCACAGCACCTCAACGTCGCCGACGTCTACTGCAAGCTGATGCCCCACCTCAACCCCTTCATCACCCAGCCCATCATCCAGGTGAGTCCGCGCCACCGTCGTCACGCTCGCGCCTCCTGCGTCGTCCTCACTTCATCCGTCTTCATCTCCCCGCAGATCGATAAGGAGCTTGTTCTGCTCAGTGTCCTGAAGGAGCCCGTGAGTCGCTCCATCTTCGACTACGCCCTGCGCTCCAAAGACATCGCCACGCTCTTCAGACACCTGCTGCTGCGCCAGAAGAAGCGCGCGGGCACCATCCCAGAATGCCCCACGCCCGATGACCCGGCCATCGCCCAGCTCCTCAAGAAGCTGCTCTCGCAGGTGAGAACACGTTTTATGGGCTCCGCCTCACTGCTGCCTCTGCTGGATGCTACAGGAACTGCAGGCTGTGCTTGCTGCGCCATGATGTTTCTCTGCAGCAATGCTGGCTGCAGTCACAAGGGGGCAGCAACACACAGCTTTTAGCCTGTTGTTTACACACACACAAATCTGCACTCACATTTTAATTGCATGCTTTTAGTCACTTTATACAATCTATCACGAGCATGCTCAGTGAGAGGCCAGCACGAGATCTGACAGGTTAATGAATTAAACACATTTAGCAACAAGAAAACGACGAGCAGCGTTTAGCCTCCTGCACGGCTCCGCCCTCGCTCAGCTTCATGCATGAAACCTGCACGTTCTTCACTGACATGAGGCCGAGGCTTTTCATGTCGTGGTTTCTCTGAAGATAAAGGATTTGTTTGTCCAGCTGATTTGAAAGCTAAATTCTTCTGCGGCTGTCGGTGTTTGTTCCTGACTGGATGTGGTCGACCTTCTCGACACAGTTAAACACATTTCGCCTCTGATCAGTTCCTGTTACTGGAAAGGAGGAAACAGAGATGATGATTAATCATGTGGACGGCAGAAGTTCAAACTGAGGAATCCAGAGGTTTATCACCTCGTCAGTGTGAGGAGTGTAGATAAGGATAAGTCTGCTGAGTCTCAGAGCTCCTCCTGCGTGATCATGATCAGTTCCTCTGGCGTCCAGCAGAGGCAGCAGCGACTCAGTCCCCATAGACTCCCGTGTTAAAATGAACACGCTTACAGCCTGACTGATCGTTTCCACCTTCATAATAAGTGAATGAGCCTTTCTGCTCACAGCAGAGACGAGTGGAGGGAGATGATGTGCTTTAACTCCTCCCACCTCATTTTATTCACACGACTTGTTGACAGCAAATGATCACCGCCGTGCGGACTCTGTTCTCAGGGCATGACCGAGGCCGAGGAGGACAAGCTGCTGGCGCTCAAAGACTTCATGCTGAAATCCAACAAGGCCAAAGCCAACATGGGCGAGCAGAGCCACGCGGGGGAGGCGGGCCAGACCGGCGTCATCGACCTGGCCACGCTCGGCATCACCGGCCGCCAAGTGGACCTGATCAAACCCAAAGCCGAGGGCGAGGACAAGCGAGGTAACCCACATCCCATCCACACAGCGAGTTTCACATACACATATGAAAGTTGGTACACAGTTGTAACGTGCTAACGTGGACCAAAAAATCCACCGGACCCACGTCCCAAACCTGCAGGAAGTCGGCCATTTTTAATTAAAAATGCCCTTCTGGTGCGGATTCGACCATTTCCAGGTGTCACACTTTTGCAGACTCCTCCTCGGGATTTATTGGATCAACTTGGTATGGGGTCACTCTACACTGCACGCCTGGGCCATGTTAAATCGAGGAGCTTTAGAGTTTTCGTCGTGGAGCGTGTCCGCGGCACCACAGCCAATGTTCGACACTGTGAGGCTTCGCTGTGGTTAAGCTGAGTCGGTCTTAGGTAGGGCTGGGTATCGAAGAATCCATTCTGATCCACAAGGTCCTGATTCGATTTGAATCGGGGACATTTTGCCTCAGACAGCCAAAAATGTTATAACTCTGATCGTTTATCAGCACGTATCCATGTATAAGACAAAGCTGACGCTGTGAGGCTCCATCAGAGGTGTGAGCATCACCGCAGACGTCTTTGTGTCAAAGTAACTGAGGATAAAACATGAAGCAGGTTCTCCTGTTCTGGCTTTTTATAGCAGAGAAGCTTCAAACTCTTCTGCAGTCGATCAAAGACTGAAGCAACCTGATGCTGCTGAAGTGAAGCAGAGTCACAGAGGTTCGATCACAGCTGAGCAATCATTGAAGTCTAAATGTCTTCAGTCTGAACAGAGGTGAGGCTTTCTGCTCGGAAGGCAGTTAAATGTAAAAAACCAGCAGCTGACAGGCTGTAAACAGCTGTAGACTTGTGTGTAATAAACAAGCGAAAAATGCAGAAAACAGAGATTCAGACGGGAAACTGTTGCTGAGAGAGAGAGAGAGAGAGAGCTGTGCATGAAGTGTGATTTTATCCTGGTGGAAGCAAAACAGCAAAAGTCAGAGTGAGTCCATGACGATGTTTATGTGAAGCGTAGTTTGGATCTTCTTTTGCTGCTGGTTCGGTCAATAATGTTTGGAGAGACATCAAACTAACAGCTTCAGAATCGGCGCAAAAAGGGTGTAAACACAAAGCTCGACCCGCCGACACATTGGAATCAGCGAGCTGTCGGCTTTCAGCCCCGACCGTGTCCGTGCCGTCGGGTGAGAAAGGCGACGTCTCACTGATTCTGATGCGTCGGCGCTGTGTGTTTACGTCTTTGTGCAGAAGCCTGTTCCTGCTCTCATTCACTGTTTTGGTGGTTGTTGAAAATTTGTGAGATTGAACTTGAGATTCTGGCGTTTCGAGCAAAATAAATTTATATTTAAAAATCTATTCAGGATTTTAATGAATCGATATCACGTTATCCAAGCCAGAATCGATTTTAATCAGAACATCGATATTCAAAACCCAGCCCTGGTCTTAGAGGCGGGTAAGCTCCTCCCACATTTTTTACAGTTTCACAGCTGAGTGACATGAAACTGAACTGAACTTCAGTGTTGTTGTTTTGTTTGTGCTTCATTGCACTTTCCTGTTCCTGCAGCTGGTCTGCTGATCAGGCCGTAAACACGACCCACTGCTGCCTCTGCTGGACGTTAGGGGAACTGCAGGGTTTCAGCTCTGATGCTTATTGTTTTGTCGAGTGTTTCCATGTGTCTGTTGTGATGTCTCTTGTGGGGTATGTAAAAGGTCCCGCTGCTTTGAAACAATCCTGTTCCAGATGTTTTTGTGTAATTCCGCCACAGTAATCGGCTCCATCTGCAGCCACACATGTGAGAGCAGCAGATTGTTGAAGAAAGACGCTCTCTGGTCTGTCTCATTAATCACTTTGGCTTTGTGATCAGAGAGCGGCCGACAGATTCACTGCATCTAATCAAAGCCCTCCAAAATAAAAGTATCTCATCTCGACGAGCACATGAAGAATTATTCGAACTTCATGTGCTCGTCACACTTTCTTTGTGTGACATTTGTTTCGCCTTCTCCTCGGATTTAGTTTCACTGATTGTGGAAGCTGCTTCATCTGAGCTCGTGGTTAACGTCCTGTTTGCATGTCTGTCCCACAGCCAGGAAGCACACCAAGCAGGACTCCACCATGAACGAGGAGTGGAAGAGCATGTTTGGATCTCAGGAGCCGCCCTCCAGCCAGCCCGCCACGGTAACGCCACCCGACATTCGTACGCTGCTGTGCCGGGTCCCATTTAGTCTGAGAGCAGATGTGCACGACTATTCTCAGAGTTTAGAGGCTGCAGGTACAGAGGGGCGGGTCTAAAAGCATCAGGGACATTTGTAGTTTGACTGCTCACCAGACAACACTCAAAACAATGCATTGTGGGTAAACTTTCTGGGTTCTTCATCACACCTGCAGCTGTGTCGTCATCATATTCTAACGTAATTGTGTGTCAGTGCTGTGGAGGAGGAACCATCGTTAGATTTCATCTTCAGTGGGAGGAAACCTGCTCGACTAAGGTTTCACGCCTTCCTTTCGCGCGCCCCGGGGCATGATGGGAGATAATTCTGTGGTTCTGGTTCCTTTCAGTCGCTAAACTTGGGTTTGGGTCCTGTTCGCAGGCCGCCGACGGGCCGGGGAGTCAGATCAGGAAGAGCACCGCGGCTCTGGCGGTGCCCGTGCTGCAGTCGGTGGCAAGCGGCCCCGCCTATCAGCGACGCCTCAACACGTGCAAGGCCGAGCTTCAGCAGCTGGTGCAGCAGAAGAGGGAGCAGTGCAGTGCCGAGCGCATGGCCAAGCAGATGATGGAGAGCGCTGAGTGGGAGAGCCGACCTCCTCCTCCAGGTAAGCGCCACCGCACTCGCAGCGGACCTCGGGCGGGGCGCGGGAGAGCTCACACCTCACACAGCTGTGACTGTTTCAGGGTGGCATCCGAAAGGCCTGCTGGTCGCCCACCTGCACGAACACAAAGCTGCCGTGAACCGCATCCGAGTCTCCGACGAGCACTCCATCTTCGCCACGGCTTCCAACGACGGTACTGTCAAAGTGTGGGACAGCCAGAAGATGGAAGGAAAGACCACGACCACCAGGTGAGGCCCTCAGGTGTGCCTGCCCCGCATGCAGAAGCGGCGCCGCGGAGTCACTCACCCTCACCGTGTCTCCGCAGGTCTGTGTTGACGTACTCTCGCATCGGCGGCCACGTGAAGACGCTGACCTTCTGTCAGGGCTCGCACTATTTAGCCGTGGCCTCGGATAATGGATCCATCCAGCTGCTCGCCGTCGAAGCCAACAAACCGCCAAAATCCCCCAAAGTGCAGCCGTTCCAGAGCAGGTAACAGAAACCCGACGACACAGTTCAAGATAGCCGTGTTTGAGATGAGCACCAGGATATCTGACAGGAAGTCGGTCTGTGCTCTTTCAGGTCTCTGGACCTGCAGGAGGACGGCTGCACGGTCGACATCCACCACTTCAACTCCGGCGCCCAGTCGGTGCTGGCGTACGCCACCGTCAATGGCTCGCTGGTCGGCTGGGACCTCCGCTCCAACTCCAACGCCTGGACGCTGCGCCACGACCTCCGCCTCGGACTCATCACGTCCTTTGCCGTGGACATGCACCAGTGCTGGCTCTGCCTCGGTCCGTGTGTCCTCACATGAAATCTGTTTGTGGTGGCGGCAAAACGGTTTTAACAAAGACATGCGTCCAGGTGTCGCACGAAACATTCACGTCTCTGTGTTTCCTGCAGGTACGAGCAGCGGCACCATGGCCTGCTGGGATATGCGGTTCCAGCTGCCCATCTCAAACCACTCCCACCCTGCCCGAGCACGAATCAGACGGCTGCTGATGCACCCGCTCTACCAGTCGTCTGTCATCGCAGGTCAGCTGAGTCGCCTCAGAGTTCGTTTCTGTTAAAGTCTCCACAGAGTCATAAGTGTGTGTGTGTGTGTGTGTGTGTGTGTGTGTCTGCAGCTGTGCAGGGGAACAATGAGGTGTCCATGTGGGACATGGAGACCGGAGACCGCAAATTCACCCTGTGGGCGAGCTCGGCACCCCCACTCTCTGAGATGCAGGTGAGTGTGTGTGTGTGTGTGTGTGTGCGTGTGCGTGTGCGTGTGTGTAAGTCACTGAGGTGTGTGTTTGTGTGTCTGCAGCCGTCCCCACACAGCATTAACGGGATCTACTGCAGTCCTGCTGACGGGAACCCTCTGCTGCTCACAGCCGGCTCTGACATGAGGATCAGGTGTGACCCACAGAGAAACATCCACACAAACACTCCACCTCACAGTTCTCTGCATCGTTAGCTCACAGGTGGAGTCCACGGATGGCTGACGTCGCCGAGCGAGCGGTGCCCAGCTCACACAGACTGGTTGGCTGAGGTTAGCTCGCTGTAGCTGGTAGCACATCGTTCACCTGTGTTAGCAGGAAAGCTAACATTAGCTAAGATTAGCCAGACTCACTCAGTGAAGCTCAACAGGAAGTTCTGGTTCTGGCTGGGTTGTATTTCACCCTCCACAGTTACAAAGCTCCGTCCTGGCAGGAAGTCGTAGTCATGGAGAGATGATGTCGTAGCTGTGCAGCTGACACCGCTGGGTCATCGGGTCAGCTGACGCTCAGGTGTAAGCGCCGCTCTGTGGCCCACAGAACATCAAACATGGCAGCAGGACGAGCTCGCGGCTCTGTTCGTTTAACAGTTTCTCTGAGCGACCGTTGACCTCTGCTGACCTCCATTCAGGTTCTGGGACCTGGCGTATCCGGAAAGGTCGTACATTGTGGCGGGCGGAGCCAACGACTCGCTGCACTGCCCGTCTGTCCTCTACAGCCGCAAGATCATCGAAGGGACCGAGGTCGTACAGGTATGCACATGCACGCACGCACATGCACACACGCACACACTCTTCCTGCTTTCACCTTTGAACACTGCCGTCTCTGCAGGAGATCCACAGCAAACAGAAAAGCGGCGTGGTGGAGGACTCGCCCCGCCGCGGCCCGGAGTCCCTCCCCTTAGGTCACCACGACATCATCACGGACATCGCCACCTTCCAGACCACGCAGGGCTTCATTGTCACCTCGTCCAGAGACGGCATCGTCAAAGTCTGGAAATGAGGGCCCCCGATGACATCACAGCACACGCATGCAGGGAGGCGTGTGTTTATGGACACACGCTCCTGTTCCCCATGAACACGGTTACATCATCATCACGAGACGTGGTTCAAACAGGAAGTGAAATGCTCTGCTGTAGACTCTGACCCCTGACGACTAGTTTGTGCTTTTCATGTCCGTCAGTGTCAGGTGACAGGAAGTGCAGGTGTGCAGCTGATCTCGCTCCTGCCGGATGAACACGCCATTTTTCACTCTGAAGTCTTGTTGCCTGGATACGAAGGAAACCTGATTTTTAGAACCACGATTGATAGCTGCGCTGATGATTTAGGGAAGTCAATCTGTTGAGTTGCATTATGGGACATGTAGTCTTGTTTTGATTCATCTTTAGTTCAGTTTTCCATGTGCAGGTGTAATTCAGCTTCTTTAAATCGGAGCGTCAGCGACGCCTCCAGCTGAGCTCCACGTTGTTCCTGCAGAGCCCACCAGGGGTCCCCATCCACAACTTGGGAACTGCTGTTGAGCCCGTGTGACGTTCTTCTGGCTTCATTTGAAAGTGCTTTATTAACAAAAGGACTGCGTACATCAGGAGCACAGATTAGTCACCTGAGGTAAACTTCCTGTCTCGTTGTGATGATTCACCTGAACGCTGCTCAGAAGCATCGAACACTGTCAGAGCTCCACAAACCAGCAGAATCTGTGTGTGTGAAAATAAAACCATGTATGAAACGATGCTTTACGGTCTGAAGCAAACTGAGTGAGACCTGAGAACTCTGTGTGCACGTGCACCTGTCCAGACGTCTTTGTGGGGACCAAAGTGCCACATCGAAGGTGTTATTTAGACTCACAGTGTGGTTTTAGTGTCAGGCTTATAGTTAGGCTCAGGGTTAGAAGCATTATGTCAATTACATGTCCCGACTAAGATATGAAGACGAGAATCTGTGTGTATGTCCTGCATAGGTGCATTTAGACGTCTTTCTTCATTTTTTTACATTTTTAAATAAAGTTTCTCTCTCGCGCACAGACACACACACAGACACACACACAGACACACACACACAGACGCACGCACACACAGACACACACACACAGACGCACGCACACACAGACACACACACACAGACACACACAGACACACACAGACACACACACAGACACACACACAGACACACAGACAGACAGACAGACACACAGACAGACACACACAGACACACAGACGCACACACAGACACACACACAGACAGACAGACACACACAGACACACACACACACACACAGACACACACACAGACAGACACACACAGACACACAGACGCACACACAGACACACACACAGACAGACACACACAGACGCACACACAGACATACACACACAGACACACAGACAGACACACACAGACACACAGACACACACACACACAGACGCACGCACACACACACACAGACGCACACACAGACACACACAGACACACACACACACACACACACAGACGCACGCACACACACACACAGACGCACACACAGACACACACAGACACACACACACAGACGCACACACACACACACAGACACACACAGACACAGACACACACACACAGACACACACACAGACACACACACAGACGCACGCACACACAGACACACACACAGACAGACACACACAGACACACACACAGACACACACACAGACGCACGCACACACAGACACACACACAGACAGACACACACACACAGACACACACACAGACGCACGCACACACAGACACACACACAGACAGACACACACAGACACACAGACAGACACACACAGACACACACACAGACACACACACACACACACAGACGCACACACAGACACACACACACACACAGACACACACACACACACAGACGCACGCACACACACACACAGACGCACGCACACACACACACAGACGCACACACAGACACACACAGACACACACAGACACACGCACGCACAGACACACACGCACACACACACACAGAGACGCACACACAGACGCACGCACACAGACACACACAGACACACACACAGACACACACGCACACACACACACACAGACACACACACAGACGCACGCACACAGACACACACACAGACGCACGCACAGACACACAGACAGACACACACAGACAGACACACACACAGACACACACACACACACAGACGCACACACAGACACACACACACACAGACACACACACAGACACACACACAGACGCACGCACACAGACACACACACAGACACACACACAGACACACACACAGACACACACAGACACACACACACAGACGCACGCACACACACAGACGCACGCACACACACAGACGCACGCACACACACAGACGCACGCACACAGACACACACACAGACGCACGCACACAGACACACACACAGACACAGACACACACGCACGCACACAGACACACACAGACGCACGCACGCACACACACAGACACACACACACACAGACACACACACACAGACCACGTGATCAGAGACCGTGGCTGTTTCCTGATTGGTCACAAAGAGGAAGTCAGACGGACACTTGAGATCATTTTATTTTCTTAAACCATCGTTGACGTGTGAAAGCTGCAGTTACATGGAGTCCACACAGTCCCGTCTGTGGGAGCGATACTGTACACGCTTCACTTCTACCTGTGTTTTTAAGGCTGCTTCAGGTTCATGGAAAATTACACATCAACACATTAACTTCTCTCAAGTCTTAACCTTGTTCTCACATCAGCCTCCACCTGATTTATAAAAAGTAGCACCTGACTGGAGAGAAAGGAGCGTGGGCGGGGTCTGTGAGGGGAGTCGAGCAGTGAGGATAACGGGATGTGCTCTGGAGGGAAAACTACGGAGGCCCTGAAAGGTCACAGTAACGTTCACGTTTCCTGTGAGCTGGATTATGATACAGCACCGTGCATCTCTGAGAACTGAGCACCAACCTGCAATCTCTCCTGTGCCCAGCAGAGGCAGCAGTGAGTGAGTCGCCATAGAATCGCACGTTAAACCTTTCCAGCCTGTTTTAAAGTTTGTGTTACAGGGGGCGTGGCCTCTTTGACTGAGGCTAACTGTACAAACAGCAAGTCCCGAATTTGTAT
Organism: Astatotilapia calliptera; assembly: GCF_964374335.1. Lineage (NCBI taxonomy): Eukaryota > Metazoa > Chordata > Actinopteri > Cichliformes > Cichlidae > Astatotilapia > Astatotilapia calliptera. Next base: position 38,451,245 of record NC_137432.1, on the reverse strand, counting down.
GTCTCACTTTTTTATGTTTCCTAATGTGGACGAGGACAAACCAGTGCGATGAGCAGCGACCGTGTCAGCTGTTACAGGTCACACCTGCTGGGACTGAGACTTAGGCGATCGTTCCTGTGACCTTTCTGGGCCTCTTTAAATCGAACATGCGTGTAAACAAACAAAAAGCAGGCGACAGATGACTGAAAGCGTTCGAGCAGTTTCCCTGATGGCGGCGGGGGAGGGCGGGTAAATGCTGTGACTAATTCATTGAGTGGCCTCGGCAGGTTTCCTTATGCGTGTTCAGCCGTGACGCTCTCGTCCTCCTCATCTGATCTTCGTCCCACACAGGCTCTGACACTCCTCCTGCGTCAGGAAGCGGTTCTTGTTGCCGCCGCAGCCGCCGTACCAGAAGCGAGCGCACTCCTTCTGTGCGGCGTCAAAGAACCACATCATCGTGTAGTTGTCGCAGCTGCCCTGGTCCTGAGGGAGGATACAGGAATCTGGAGGACAACAGGAGACGGATATTAGAGCACTGCAGAGCGAGACGTGACCCGAAACATCTCAACATGCACGCTCGTCCTTGTTAGAACAACCGGGAAATAGCTCCTCCTCTTTCCTTCTCTCTCGCTGCCTTTTTTAACTTGTATTTATTGGCACAAACATCGTGTGTGCGCTCACACTGTTCAGCTGTCACCGCTGTCCATCGTACAGGCGGGTCTTACCTTGAGAGGCGAAGCTGGCAGGCAGAGTCTTCTCCACCACATTGGGATCTGCGAGCGAGGACAGAGTAAAGTCAGAGAGGCGATAGCTGTGCAGGCGAGCAGTGATGAGGGCTTCTCACAGGTCGGCGTGTTCTGTCACTGAGCAGGAAGTACTGGCACGTGAGAAGAAGAGCGTTGCTTTTACTGTGACCTTTGTCCCCCACGTACATACATGTGTATGCATGTTCGTGTGCAGACGGAGTCTGAGCGTGGACAGCAGTAGCAGAGGGCGTGTTATCAGCGCGACCACAGAGGACTTTAGTAGGAAGCAACACGCAGAGCATCCTGTTAGCTGTCCGCTGATAGCAGAGGTTAGTGGGTCCACAGACGTGGAGCGGTCAGCTTGTGTGCAGTCTGGACTTACGCTGGTTCCCACATGTCTGGAAACATTCATATTCCGTTCTAAAGCGGTTGGCGTTGCCACCGCAGCCGCCATACCAGAACCGAGAGCATGCACCGACGTTTGTGTCAAAGAACCAGGCTGTGGCGTATTTCTTACACTGGTTGCCGATATCAGCGGGCAGCTGACACCGGGCTGAAAGCAGAACACACACATTTACTACAAACAGGCAGCGGCTCCAGCACAGACTGACTGAACGCCTGCATTCCTTCTGATGACCAGCAGGGGGCGACTCAGGAGGAGGAAGCTTTGGGAGAAAGTCTCTTTTTTTGAGGGAGGGATGCCAATTTTTCCCCACTGTGACCATACTGCCACGGCCCCAAGAAACACCTTCAAACATAAAGATACAGCGACGGAGCAGTCGGCTGCAACTCTGGGGTTCAGATTCTGAAACCAGAATTTATCCACCTGAGCCAGTGTTGTTGTTAGCAACCTTTATTCCATCATCAGCTCTGTCATCCATCATGGCTGACAAACGAGCACACCCTCCTACCCCGAGCTCCTGTACGTGATGATGCTCCGCCTCCTTGAGTTGCTTTTACTGCCTCTGAGAGAATGCAGGCTACGTCCGTCTTTTATGTACAGTCTGTGGCTGAGACCCGCTGCTCATGCAGTCGAACAAAGACACGAGGTTAAAGCATACATGACACGCGACATGCCCACCACATCTGTGCAGCTGCTGAAGGAGAGAACATCTGTACACACTTTAATGAAAAGAGTTTGTCTGAACCCTGCACACGACGTCCTCTATTGTATAGAATTCATTTACTGTGTATATGTTGTACTCGTATTACCGTGCATGTGACAAATAAAGAATGTTTTCCTGCTGAACCTCAGAGGTCAGAGGTCGTGTACCCCTGCCATTATGTAAGGCGTTGTCAGAGCGGTCCTTCACCTGCAGCAGTGTGTCTGCGCCGTGTGTGCGGCTACCTTTGGCGTGCGTGTCAGAGATGACTTTCTGGCCATTTCCTCTGATCAGAGCGTCGATGACGTCCAACTGCCCGGTCTGAATCTGTCCTCCGGTCTGCTCCTGGAAGTCCTCCTCCACCTCCTCTCCAAACACGTCCTCCAGCTGTGCCACGCCCTGACTGAACACAGCGACCACATGTGTGGACACACTATCACCATGTGAGAGCCTTTCAGCTTCCTAATGCACAACAACTCTTCTTGATTCTCCCAAAGTCAAACATCAACCAAGAATTAGAAATTTCAGGAGCTGCAAACTTTCGTTTTAGCTGAGGCCCACGTGATGGCGATGCGAGTGTGTGATTTACCCCGTTATGAATATCTGTCCTCCCTCCTGGCCGCCCAGCTGGTCACATGCTCGCCTCAGAGAGGGAGGAGGATACGAGGTGACTCCCTCTGAAACAATCACGGGACAAAAACAGTGATGGTGAGATATACTCTGCGGTGAAACGGGAAAGGAACTGATGGTTACCGTGAATGTTTAAAGCAAAGTCTGAAATGATAAATTATAATAACCCCTTCCTTCAGGTGTTCCAGAACACCAGTAATCTAATCTGACTGCTGCAGATGGGAAACATCTTACTGTTGAGGGCGGAGAGGAAGACCCTGATGAAGCGCTGGGCGTAGCCCTGCTCGTCGGCCTTCAGCCTGTCGAGTCTGATCAGGTGCTGCTGTATCGGCACGCTGGCCAGCTCCTCCACCTCCGTCCGGTTGTAACGATCACCCACCGTCACCACAAACAGCGCCACCCCCTCACACTTGGCCTTCTGGGAGATGTAGCGCAGCTTGGCCTGGTCTCTGTAGGCCGTCTTGGTGCCCACCACAGTCAGGACGGCCCTCTTGCTGCGCGACTGGCCGGCCTTCAGCAGCACCTCCCTCAGGGTGTAGTCCAGCATCTGTCCCAGCGCCAAAGAGCCGCCCTGCTGCTGCATGTTCTGCATCATGTACGTCTTCATGTCTCCAGCGTTCTGGTAGGTCTGCAGGCCGAACTCCACCTTGGTGCTCTGTTGGACCAGAGCTACTCGGGCCTGGCGGCCGGCTCGGCGGGGCTGTGGACTCACGACCAGCTGCTCCACCACAGAGCTCAGCAGCTGCCGGGCACCGGCGTATTCATCGGCCTGGATCTCCCTGGAGCTGTCCAGCACCATGACCAGGTCCACATCCGCCTGCTGAGGCAGCACTGGTTCCTGGATGAAGGTGCACTCCTCTGCACGCCTGCAGGGGTCTGCAGAGACATCAGAAAGCGTGATGCTGATGACAGGAAGCTACAAAAGCTACAAGTGACCCGTCATGTTTGTGCACATCAGATCTCGGACTACTCGACAGGAACCAGGATGCTGTGGCACAGAAGCATTTAGAAAAGATGCCAGCATATTCTAATTATTGAACCTCATGGAAGGTCTAACAGTGTGCTCTGATATCAGCCAGCGTGCTGTTACCCATGGGTTCAAAGGTCAACAGGAAACACAGCACACACTGGCACTGTGCACTAGGGATGGGTACCGGTGTCCGGTGCCATGATGGCACCGGTTCTGACATAAACGGTAGTAACCAGACCGAAAAGCAGCGCACATGTCGGTGCTTTTTTTTCCTGAGCTGTGATACACTTCTAGCCAATCATTTTACGTTTCCGAGGATAGTAGGCGGGGCCAGGTACGTACGTTCTTTTAGAGCAGAGCTACAGATTAAAAATGCCCAAGGCGAAGCGGTCAAAGTCTGGCTGTACTTCACAGCAAAAGATGCAAACTCAGCAGCAACAAGTGCTTTAAGCTGATACTGTGATACTGTCAAAGGAGGTAACACCTTGAATCCGATGAAACACCTGGCGACGCATAGCGGTTTTTTAAAAGCCCAGAAATGCGCCGTATTTGATGGCAGCAGCAGCCGTTCTTCTCTGCGTGAGTAGCTTAATGTTGTTCGAGTGTAATTTACGTTGAGTAGGCTAACCACGTTATTACATTAATGCATGTAAGGTGAACTAGCAAACATCATCATAGCTACATGCGGCTGTCCTCTTGTTTGATGGCAGATACTCCCTTCACCCTGGACAAAAAGGCTAAAATGACCAAAGAAAAAGTGGAAAACAGTTAAACATGAGAGGTTTTTGGACAAAGTTTGTGTTTTTTCCATTGTTTAAGCACTGCTTCCAGCCAAGAGTGATACCATATATGCCCCATAGCTGCAGAAAAGGCTAACATTGTTATCTTTTTACAAAAAACAGCTGAACATGAGAGGTTTTTGGACCAATTTTGTGTTCTCCATTCTTTAAGCACCGGTTTGAGCACCGTTTGAGCACCGGCACCGTTTCAAAAGTACTGATTTGGCACCGGTATCAGATAAAACCTAAACGATACCCATCCCTGCTGTGCACACAGATCCATCAGATCATTCATTATGCATTTATTATCACTGACTCTCAACCCCGAGTACTGAAAACACGTTCTTTGGCAAAAAGACTGCAGTGGGCTCATTTTTCATGTACAAGGAGTCAGTATTAGTTTGACAGCGTTCTGCTCGCCTACGCTGTCAACCACGAAAAGTCAGAAGAGAGATCAGAGCAGAAAACGATGCTCACCGTAGCAGATGGCGCAGTTCCTGACCTTCCTGAGCCCAGTGGCCCGTTCTCCCAGCACCGTGAACACAAAGTTTCTCGAGTCATCAACCTGATGGGAAACATTGAACAAAGCGCTGAGTACAAGGTTACAATGAAATCTACTCATTAGACATCGTTGTTCAGACTCAAACGATCTTAAGTGATTGAATCTGAGCTTCCTTTGTTTGCAGAGACGCTCGCAGTGAAGCATCGGCTGTTTGTTCTGCAGAGCCGGATGTTGTCCTGATGTTTCCACGTGTGAAATGTGTTAGTTTGATCTTAGTGAAAGGAGAGCAGAGCGGCCCTGGAGGTGCACCATCAGTGGCTCATGCTTTACTTTCTCCTGGAGAGAGGAAAGTTGCAAAGTCAGCACCGGTCCCGGTCCATCACTTCTGCTCAACATATGTAGTACAGCGTCTTGGAAAACTCTTTATCCCCGTCCTAATGTCTTTGGTCAGCGGGAGTTTTCTCCTGGGATCGCTCCCACGGAGGCCATGTTGTTCTGGGTTCTTCTGTGACCTCCTGGTTGAATCGTTGATGCACTCTTGGAGTCTTTCGCTTGTCCAGTTGCTCCTGAGAAGATTCAGCATGTTCCAGGTTTTCTCCATGTGTGGATTATGGCTCTCGCTGTGGAGTCTCACAGCCTTAGAAATGTCTCTGTGACCTTACTGGCTTTGTTTTCAGCTGCTTCTGTAGGTCTTGGTGTGATGTGATCTTTTAGCCTGCTTTACTTTGTCAGACAGCTTCTAACTAGGAACTAATTGTACTGATTCATAAAGGTGCAAACTACAGCCAAGATGGCTTGCCGTCCTCGGCTGTATCTGTTTCGCTGCTTTTTACCCTCTTTACGCTCTTTTACGGACCTTGGCATTGTATTTTTGATCCTTTTAGTTGTATGCTCATCTAATGGCTGAGCACTGATTACAGGCAAACACTTTTAAATCTAAGACTCTCCCATTCCTCTCGGGCTGATCCTTGCTGGAATCTGGGCGACGCCACCGCGCCCCAACTGGACCCTCCGACCGGCTTCTTCCACCTACCTCTTCCTAACCAAGAAACGCTACAGGAAATGCGGTAGAAGGGGCGGCCGTCGCGTTCGCCTCAGGGTCTACTTTAAAGCCAGAGCACCGGCTACCCACATGCCAGCCTGGACATTTGATCTTCTTTCCCTCCTTCCAGGAGGTTAACTTAGGCACCTTCTCCTCTTCCCCTGCACCGGTCTGGTAGGGGTGGCGGCATAGCCTCGGTTTTTAAAATTCATATGCAGTTCGGCAGCTACCCTCACCTACCTACACTAGTTTTGAAGTCCAGTTATTGGGGATGACTGCATCCACGACCACACTCTGCGTGGTGGTTTACCGACCGCCTAAATATAGCAAATGTTTTATCACGGACTTTGCTGATCTCCTAGGCTCCGTTCTTTTTAAGTATGGTTGTGTTCTCATTGTGGGAGATTTTAACTTTAAACCTCCTGGGACTCCTCCTGCTCCACAGAAACTCTTCAAGTTTCCGTGGTAGCCGCATGAGTCGCTGTGACATTAACAGATGTTTTTATACTCGATACGCTGACGTCATCATTTCTGGTGTCTCATACAGAAAGTGGATTTTCCCTCCAAGAGTTCAGAGCCTTCAGGAAATCTAAATGGTGGCAGAGTTAGTATAAATGAGGCTTTATTTAAGAAGTTTGTTTGAAGTAAAGGAGCAGCACTTCAAGCACTATCGTCAGATGTCTCCTAAAGAGGAAACACATCTTCATCTTCCTCGTGATGTGGTTCTTTCCAGGTCTTCTGGTTCAGCTCCCTCTTCATGCCTACTGCTGACACCGCTCCACTTTCCTGCTGGATTTCGTAATCAGTTTTCCAGCTTCAGCAGGGATTGGGAAAACTGCTGCGATTCCTTTAGTCCTGTGCTAATGTGCAACCCGCACCCCGCTTCAGACCGAAGGCAAAACAGTCTGAAAAGACTGACTCAGTCAACATCTGGATGAAAAACATCTGTAGGTAGCTGCAGGTAAATGACACCTACCTGCATGGCTTGTTCAATATCGGGAGTGTTCCTCAGAGAGATGACCGCTGGAACAATGTTGAGGGCCCGGTACTCCATCATGGCCGTTACAATGTCGTTAGCGCCCTCTGTAGGCCCGCTAGAAAAGAAGACGACCACCTTCCTCATCATTATTCCTGCTCGGACTCGTTTGAAGATGTTCTGACCCACGAAGCGCATGGCGGCGCCCAGCTGCCGTTTGTTGGACGTCCTCTCCTGGGCGATGTTCCTCACGGCCTCTAGCAGCTGTGCCTTGCGCCGGTAGTCCTGGAAGCGGATCAGGTACTTGGTGTAGGTGTTGTATCCCACCACAGCGACACGCGCGCCGTGCGGGCAGTTACTCTCTGCGATACTGATGTCATTCAGCAGGGAGAGGAGGGCGGAGCGCTGCCTACCAAAGTCCCCCGGGGTCACGTCATCAGACATGTCGAGACCGAACACCAGCTCGGTGGGGTAGGCCGGGCACGCCGACTGATCTGACGGGCAAAGACGAGCTTGTGTTAAACTTTCAGCAGCCACCCGTTCATCAGTCACCAGGCTGGTGTCACGTTTATATCGGATTATACGAATCTGTTTACATAAAGGATATTTTACAACTGTAGAGCTAAACGTTTTAATCACAGAAGTGTGAGTCGGGGTAAAGGTGAGCAGTCCCAGCAGCATCTATCAAAGGGAGGCTGTGAACGCCTCTCATGCTAACGTCCACACTGATGAACCTCAGCTCTGTTTGCTCATGCAAAGCTGCTCTCATACCATCGGAGACCAAACATCTGTGTAATTCTTAGATACAACCTGGTGCTCCTGTTTCTGCAGTGAAGCCATAAAAATAAAACTAGTTCATTAACCTGCTAGGACCTGGCGTCCACATATGGGGACGTCACATTTTGGGTTGTTTAGACAAAAATACTAAGCTTTGCTTTCACAGGAGCCATATTGTTGTTTCTCATTTTGCTCCTGTGCACATCATTGCTCAACTGTGACTTTATAGTTTCCTATCAAACACCATAAAGTCCCAATAGCAAAGAGAATTAAAAATGCATGCTATGAAAGAGTCTTAGGAGGTTAAATATACTTAATTACTTAATTATACTTAAATATACTTTCTAATGAAAGTGTTTGTTAGGGAAAACATTCTAAAACACTTCTTCAGTAAAGACTCAGAGAAGAGAAACACACAGAACTTCTTGCTAGCAAGGGCAGCCTCCAAAGACTCGCGCTAAGAAACTGCCCCGGTCTTTATTTATACTTCTGTGTGTGTGTGTGTGTGTGTGTGTGTGTGTGTGTGTGTGTCCTGCTGATCAAAGGGTCATATAACATGAAAGCACAAAAGGTACATCCTTGGTCACAAAGAGGGTAGTCTCCCCCACCCTAGATGGTTCACCCTAGATAACACGGCGAGGAAGTCCAGCAGTTCATCTAAACAAAAAGGCACTTAGACTAAAACAGACATAGCTATGTTAAAGCAATAAAACAAGGTGCAACCTCTCATGCTCCCAGGACGTGGGGGTGCATTCCTGGAGTGCACACCAAGCCTGCAGCCTGCTAGAGATCACACATCCTGTCACTACACAATTAATTATATGCCTCTAAGTATACATGGTTGCATATTTCCTAATACAAATAACTACACGCAGTATTCTACCATATGCAAACTTATATCACTAAAAGATTATACTGTCTACTAAATACAATTTTCCATTGACAGTGTTTCAGGTCGAGGTCACACAGGAAATCTGCGTTTGGCTGATTGTTTCTTTGCTGTTAAACTGCTGCTTTCTTCCCTACGTTTGAAAGGAGAAAGATTTTTGGGTTGAGCAGAAACTGAGCTAAGAGGTGGCTGTGGTGGATACTGGGCACCAGTACAGCTGCCCAGCAGGTTTCTAAGTAGTGCAAAAAACCCAACACAAGCTGCAGCCTGACACCAAGCACGCCACGTGTGATTGGACCTGCATCACTCTTTGTGCAAAGTTTGTATAATTAAAAAAAATACATCTGCGAATGAGTCAAAGATGCTCAAAGACCACTGTAGTGGTGCAGAGAGAGAGAGACGTGTGTTTCCAGTACAGAGACCTGTGGGGTGCTGAGCTTATCAGGGGTGGAAATATTCACAGCTGTCCCACATGGCAGCATTTTAAATTTCTCTTTGATATTTGGGCTGATTGGGACCTGATGAATGTAAAAACAAAGAATTACCAGATTGTGTTCTCATTGTGGGAGATTTTAACATACACACTTGCTGTAAGGATGACTCATTTGCTAAAGACTTCCTTGCTTTAACGGACTCTTTTAACCTGGCTCAGTGGGTTAATGACCCAACGCATGTTAAAGGACATACTTTGGACGTGTTTTTCACATGGTCTGGGGTGGTGGTCCCTGTTAGGTATTTTAGTACCATGGGAGCATTTACTGGATATTGTTTTATAGTGACATTATGCAGGAAAACTCTGTCATTCAATAAGGCCCCTTTGTTTCAGTGTTTTTCTCTTTGACCCAAGAATTGATGTGTGAGAATCACAGGCTGGTACAAGGTTGAAATACCACAGAGATCACTCCCTCAGCTACATTAGTTTCTTAATCTTTTAGACGCCTGTTGAAGGCCAAATGGTTTGTTTCAGATTTCACTAATGTACGAACTCTTCGTTTTGTGCCTTGAAAATATGTCGCTGAGATAATCACAATTGTAGCTGAACTAATAAACTACACAAAGGATGCTTCTTCACCCAAGGGCAGGAAGACGCTGCCTTATCTTGGTCTGTACTGGTTTAAACTGATAATCTGCTGTCTCATGAATTTTACCCTCTATATAAACTGTTGTACTTGTGAATAAAGTTGAGTCACTTTGGGAAGACAATCTAAAGCAGTCTCTGTTTTCTTGTTCTCCCAAGCTGCTCCCGAGCTCGTACTAACACGCTGAATGGCATGCTTGAATATTACTTGAGAATATATTTGACTGTGTTACAGACTAAGGGACATTCTCTGCTGATAGGTGAAGGTACATTCTCTGCTGATAGACGTCCACGCCTCGGAGGAAGCCGATCCACGGAGTAGGCCCTGGAAACAGTTTCCTTCAATTTTGGTGTCGAGAAGTGGGATCCTGACGAAGGTAGGCACTTGTCTTTTTATTTTATAAGACTGTGTTATGCCTTTCTCAGTGATCCACATAGAAACGGGATACGCTGACGAGGCCTTCTTCAGTGGCCCACATAGTAACAAGTGGGATACACTGAGGAGCCTTATTTAGTGGCCCACATAGAAACACAGGAAGTTGCCTGTTGTTTTGTAAAATAAAAGCAGAAAGGACACAGGAAGTTGCCTGCTGTCATAAACTAAGAAGTTGCTCACCAGCAGAAAGGACACAGGAAGTTGCCTGGGGTCATAAAACGAGAAGTTGCTCGTTAAAAAGTGAGAAGTTGCTCACTAAAAACATAAAATTGCTAGCAAAAAATCAAGTAACCTCAGGTGTGCCACAGCAAAAATAGATACTAACTTAAATCCTTCAAAGCGTCTAAACCCCTCTGGAAATCACTGACCATGGGTCAGAATAATTCAAAGACCTTAGACGGGTCCGATAAAAACTCAAAATTAACTGTAAAACCGAAAAAAATAAAATATAAAATCACAAATAGCGGCTCAGTACGACTCCCACTTCCGGTTACGTTTAACCCACGCTCGCGAATCAATGAAGACTTCCATGATTACGTATCCAGAACATGCGGAAGTGCTTACGTGACTGATTTCGTCTCGAACTTAAGAACTATAACTTTAATGCATCCTAATGTATTTCCGGAGCCCTATCCTGAACGATTATCGCCAGAAAACAGGTCAGTAGAAATGTTAAATACTATTTGTGATAAGAAAAGTAGGCTGATTAAAAAGTCCTGTAAAAAATATATGATAGAATGTCGTGATGTGACCAATCGCATGCTACCACTATGGAAAAAAGGACCCGAGCCAGACGTAAATGCTTTAAATCAAGCCAGTGTAGGCTCTAGTAAATCCACTGCAGAAAAAACTAGCCTTATATGCCCATCCGTTCAACCTACGGCTCCGCCGCCTTATGATGAAAAAACAGAATTAATAGCTGCTGCGGCGGCTGCACGTCATCAGCGCGTATATCCTGATTTAACAGCAGAATCCCAAAAGAGTGAGGAAGGCACTGAAATGACACCTAAATCAGAAGAAGATGACTGGTTTAACCTAGATCAAAGACAGGAACGAGAATACACTGAACGAGAAAGAGAGTTACAGGAACATAAAAAGCAAACAAAACAGTTAATGACAGAGTGTGAGGAAATCATGAAAGATCCTTTAACTGAACGTACGGAAGCCGAACTGCAGGAAGCCGTTTCTATCATAGATAATCATGTTCAGCGCCACACTAGAGTAGCGAATGGTTTAACTGTGCCAAAAGCAATAACTAACACCAGAAATTTAATAAGGAACTACTTAAAGCAGAAAAAAGAGGAAAAAACTCAAGAGGGCCCCCACAAAAACACCCGTTATAAAGAAAAGCAGGGATCACAATTTAATGACGTCAGCACCTCCCTCCCGTTCATGATAATAGGGGACATGTGTTGCATTCAACCCCCTAAAATTTCAGAGTTAGCAGCAACCATTAAAGAACTTCCCGATCCTCTACAAAATCCTACAGCCTTTGTTTCTGCATTACAGAGAAGTACCAGATACCACCACTTGGGTGGGCCTGACTATAGATATATATTATGTCAACGAATCCCAGGTGTGACTGAATCTCAGCTTATTGAAGAAGTAGAGGAACTAGACCCTAAAAATGACCAAGCAGCCAACACCACCTCGTTTTTGTGGATAAATGATGACAAAATCACAGCCTTTTTTCAAAATCTAAAGAGATTTCTGCTCACAATGTCTAGAGATAAAATTGATTTAAATGCAGTAACCATGTGTAAGCAAAAGCCAGATGAATCCATTCTAGTGTTTATGAAACGTTTCACACACTGCTGGACTAATGAGGCATGCATGCCTGAAGGAGGAAATGATCAGATTTTCATAACAACATTCTTAAACAATATTCATCCAGAATGTTCACAACTATTGAAGCTGACTGCCACTGATAATCTCTATGACATGAAAATAAAGAACTTTATCACACTTGTCAAAACAAAAGCTGGTGCAGATCTTTTCCCCAACAGCACGAAGGCTAAAACTGTTAAGATGTTGTTGAATTTTGATGTTGAAGGCTCAGAGGAAAGTGAAAAAATGATGTATGCAGGGGCCCCGTCCCCTCAACAAGCGCAGCAGGGAGATTTCAGAAGGAGAGATAGGAGTGGAGACGTATGTTTTTATTGTGGAAAAATAGGACACTGGAGGACGGAATGCAAATCAGCAGCAGGTAGATCTCAACCACAAAACACAGGACCAGCTCCTGCCACTAGGCGTAAGCAGAGCTCTTACAGACAAGGTAACTGGCAACGCAGACAGGAATCACATCAAAATAATGGCCCCTTTGCACTTAGGCAGCAACCTTATAATCCACATTTTAATCCCCACCCATATGATAACGAAAGACTGGACCGACAATAGGGAGGCCCAGGTGATGATGAGGGACAGTGTGAAGCACTACACACGATGCTGCATTTGCAATTGTCCCGTAACACAGAAAGCTTGCCCATGTTAGATATAGAGATAGGTGAAAAGACTTATTCCTTTTTAGTTGACAGTGGAGCCACTAAAAGTTCACTGTCTGGAAAATTCTATAGTGGGCCTGTTTCCTCTGTGTGCATCAACACCATGGGAATAAACGGAACTCTAGTGCAATGCCCCAAAACTCATTCTCTAAAAACACGCTGGGGCCCAAAACCAGATGAAATTACATATCATCCATTCATAATTATTCCAAACTCGCCTGTGAATCTATTAGGCAGAGATTTAATGGCAAAAATGAACTTGTGTATTTCATTTAACACAAAGGGTGAAATGTTTGCAGATACTGATAACAGCTATGTTTTCTCTGCCCTATGCACCGACACCATGGAGAAGGAACAGCCTCTGTGTCAGCTGGACGCCCCAGCGGAGAATGAACTCAATATCCATCTGACTGGTATCCCACGTCACACTCTGTGTCAAAAACATGTGCAAACACCGTTACCAGGTAGCCCCATGCCTGGAAGCCACATATTTGTTTCTCTCACACTGTTCAACAACATGATAACTGCTCACACAAGTGAAGGCCAAACAGTGGTTTTGTCACATAACTCAGACATAGGCTATGACATCACTGCACCATGTCAACACATAGATCTAACCTACCCCATACACTGTACTATCTCTGCTGTCACATTGCCAGCTGAATATCAAAACATGACATTATGGTCAAGAGGTGAGAATGATGTAGGATTTATTGACTGTACACCTTATCATGCTCAGCTGAAAAACAACAAGCCGGTATATGTCAAGCAATATCCCATTTCCGCTGAAAAAGCCGCAGCCTTAGACATCATCATAGGAGATTTATTGACAGCTGGAGTAATAAAGCCCACAGTATCTCCATATAACACTCCTGTCAATCCTGTGCCAAAGCCTAACAAACCTGGCGTATGGCGTTTCACACAAGACTTAAGGCAAGTTAATGCAGTCATCATGCCTCTGCCACCTCTGGTTCCAGATGTTCCCAGCATACTGACATCTATTCCAGCAACAGCTACACATTTTACTGTGGTGGATTTGTGCTCCGCCTTTTTCTCAGTGCCTGTGCATAAAGACACACAGCCGATATTTGCTTTTACACATAGAGATAAGCAGTACACATGGACTCGCTTACCCCAAGGCATGGTAGACAGCCCTGCGGCTTTCTCAATGGTAGTACGTGCTACCCTGGACGGCTTCACTCCTCCAGAGGGCTGTACTCTGATCCAGTATGTAGATGATCTCCTCCTCTGTGCTGATAGTGAAAAACTATGTCAAACTGCCACACACATGCTACTCCAGCACCTCCAACAGACTGGCCACAAAGCATCAGCAAAGAAAATGCAGTACTGTCAGACTTCTGTTCAATATTTGGGATTTACACTGTCTCACGGACAACATTCTATGACTACAGACAGGGTCAAAGCTGTGACCTCTGTCCCTAAGCCCACTACACAGAAAGAAATGCTGTCTTTCCTAGGCATGGTGAACTATTGCAGACAGTGGATACCAGACTGTTCTTTTCATGACCACATTCTGCGTGAATGCTGCAAAAAAGACAAGCCTCCTCGAATACTGTGGTCCACAGAAATGACTGCCTCTTTCAATGCATTACAGGGAGCGCTGACCTCCGCCCCTTGTTTGGGTCTGCCTGACTACCACTTACCGTTCCACCTGTACGTCACAGAGAACGGCACAACCTGTGCAGGTGTATTAGCCCAAGAGCATGGCTGTGGCTACCGTCCAGTAGCCTTCTACTCAAAGGTGCTGCCAGCAGTAGTTCAGGGGATGCCGGCCTGCCTGAGAGCAGTAGCAGCTTGCTCTATCATGATAAGGGACTGCGAGAAGCTCACACTCTCACATGACACTATTCTACACACCAATCACCAGGTCACGACCATTCTAGCAAACATAACTACACAACACATGACCGCACAACGTCACTCAGGTTATGAAGCTACACTGACTTCAACAGCAAATCTCACTATAAAAGCAAGCAGCACACCCAATTCGCCAGCACACTTACTTATTCGTATGCTGTGTTCCTCTGACCGACAGGATGGTTCAGACGACCCTGACGTTCATGATTGTATGACACGTATACAGGAATCCACAGCACCACGCCCAGACTTAGAGCAGACACCAATCCCAGACTCAGTCATTGTTTATGTGGACGGGTCCTGTTCAAAACCAAATGACAACTTATTTCTTTGTGGCTATTCGGTGGTGACATTGCCTGACATCATACTAGAGGCTCACTCATTACCATTTCACTCAGCACAAAAAGCAGAGCTCATGGCTTTAATACGCGCCTGTGAGCTAAATTTGGATAAGCATGTAACAATTTACACTGATAGCCGTTATGCATTCGGTGTGGTGCATGACTTTGGCACATTGTGGAGACAAAGAGGATTTAGATCTGCTGATGGAAAATCGATCGCTAATTCTGACCTTGTTCAAAGACTTTTGCAGGCTATACAGCTGCCATCGGCAATTGCAGTTGTTAAAACGAAGGGGCACAGCACGGCTGACACAGACGAAGCAGTGGGAAATGCTCTTGCAGACGTAACCGCGAAAGCAGCTGCTGCCTCACAGCAACCACCCAGAAGGGAAGTATTATCTTTGCCTTTACAGCTGCCACTTGTCACGCTCCCAGACTATTTAGAAACAAATGTTGACCTAAAATTCATACAAGAGCAAGCCTCTGCCTTAGATTACACTTACTGGGAAAGTAATGATTGTACCTTAGATAACAGAGACGGCTTATACAAAAACCTTGAGGGTTTGATTGCCCTCCCATCTTCACTACTGCCAATCCTTGTCCGCCATTTTCACGGTGTGAGTCATGTCGGACAAAGAGGGGTAATAGGAGCAATAAAATCAAGATTTGTAATCAAGAAAACATCACACGCAGTAAAACGCATATTAGCAACCTGTCTAACATGTGCACGAACTAATGTAGGAAAACCAAAAGCAAAACATCAGCATTTACCACAACCAGATTTCCCATTTCATACATTACAAATTGATTTTACACACATGCCAGCACAAGGAAGCATCAAGTACTTACTGGTAATAGTGGACCAATTTAGTAAATGGGTAGAAGCTTACCCAACATCAAAAGAAACTGCAGAAGTAGTCTGTCAAAAGTTGTGCAATGAAATAATACCCAGATTTGGAATACCTCACCAAATTAACAGTGATAGAGGACCTTCATTCACATCAGAAGTAATTCAAAAGTGTGCTAAAACTCTAGGAATAGACTGGAAATATCATGTGCCATACCATCCTCAGAGTTCAGGAGTTGTAGAAAGAATGAATAGGACCATAAAAAACCGCCTGACTAAAGCAATGATAGAAACAGGAATGACCTGGATCAAACTACTTCCTCAAATCCTCTGCGAGATTAGAATGACTCCATCCGCAGCAACCAAATTATCTCCATTTGAAATAATCATGGGAAGACCGTTTCCAACACCATGGTCAGCCTCCAGAGGGGCACCGCTATTGGAAGGGGACATAGACACTGCATTGTCTGACTATGTTCATAACCTGGTAGAAACACTGAATAATAACTATCAGAAAGTTTGTCTCTCTCAGCCTCTCCCTTCCATAGATCCAACCCATCCGTGGAAACCAGGAGATGCGGTGTTGGTACAGTCGCTAAAACCAAGGGCACTCGGGGAGGCCGCGTGTTCCAGCCCCCAGACTGTACTTGCAGTGACGAGAACCAGCATCCTAACAGACGGACAACCTCAGTGGATTCATGCCAGCAGGGTTAAGACCAGCCCCACCAAACCACCTAAGGCGTCGGATCAAGTAGATGACGTCTCCGGCGAGCCAGCGCCCGGATTCAATACACCTATAGATGACGACTCAGGCGAGCCAGCGCCCGGATCCAATCCACCTACACACACACAATCACTGATTAACACACAACGCCTGAAAGAGCCAAGACTCAGAAAGCCCTTTGATCCCCCGCCTGAACAACAACAAGGTACTCGAACATCCAGCAGGAACAGAAAGCCTAGAGTACCACACAATGTCTAACCTGATAAAGATAGACTCATTTCATCCTGATAATGGAGAAAATGAAATGCCCATTGTCATCACACAACGCTTATACGGTGTCTCTCGAACCTGGGACCAGGCCAGGAGACGACTAAAGAACTGTCTTTTTTATATATTTAGGTTATTAATCATATCTACTGCATTAACCTTAGGATTTTTATTTACTATTTCGTATTGTAAAGTGCAACCCTGTTCACATTTCTGCAAGCCACATTTTGCTGACAATACCTCATGCTCCACTTGGCAAGACACCCACCTAGTACACTCGTCACGTTCTCTAAAATCAGTAGAAAGCAACACAGACACCACCAATAAACCATCTTATGCACCCCCTAGAACAGGAACTAACGCCTGGTATGACAATGCCAGAACAGCCGCTCGTGACTTAGGAAACAGTAACTGTTATGTCTGTTCAAAGGGTAATCCAGAACAGGTCATAGTGGGATATCCAATTTCAGGTTTTCCCTTAACAAAGATGCTATTCAAAAATGATAAAAAGGGGCCCTTAACGGTAACCCTGATTGAAGCGCTGCGAGTAGAACTAAGTCCTTTAGATTGTTTATTCATATACACAGCACAAGTCTCTAGTAAGGATGTTAGCATGATTAATGATTCTACCCACCCCTGCAACCAAATGAAGCGCCCCGAAGACCGCACTGAACCTCTTTCGCCCCCAACACAGGTGCGCCATCACCCAAATATCTTGATGACATGCATACACCGACCAAAACTTGAAAACATAAATTATGACACACAAAACTATACGTTCTTTTCTGACTCTCCGGGAGCACGCTGTAACGAAACATGGCTAGCAGCGAGTGTTGACAGGACACAATATAAACATATGTTTTCTTATATATATGCATATATAAGTACGCATTCAGATAACTCAACAATCCTGCATTCGCCCAACACACTAAACGACTCGTACTGGGGAGGCATATTAAAAGGCTTTACAGCTTCGCGCCTGACCAGACCAATCCCACATGCTTATTGGATGTGCAATAATACTCTTAGATTAGCCTTACCTGTTAATTGGACCGGTACCTGCGGTCTAGTAACTTTAGCTCAAGAACTTCTGATACAACAAACCTCGGATCTGCCTGTATCCAGCAGACGGACGGAACGCTCCGCTTATTCACATAACGTTTACATAGATGCTATAGGAGTTCCACGCGGGATACCAAATGAATTAAAGGCACAAGGAGAAATATCAGCAGGGTTTGTCTCAATACTACCGTGGATACAGGTAAACAAAAATGTAGGCTGGATCAATTATGTTTATTACAATCAGCAAAGACTTACTAATTTGACCAATACGGCCCTTAAAGCCCTAGGAGAACAGATGTCTGCTGCCTCCTTAATGACCATGCAAAATAGAATGGCCTTAGATATGCTGTTAGCTGAGAAAGGAGGTGTTTGTGCTATGTTTGAGGATTTTTGTTGTACTTTTATTCCCAATAATACCGCCCCTGACGGTTCATTTACACAAGCTATGAATAAACTTGAAGCATTGCAGATAGAACTAAGAGCCAATACAGGTCACGGTCAGTGGCTAGACAAGTGGATGCAGGACACGTTTGGAAAATGGAAGGAACTCATTGTAGCCTTTGTAACAGTTGTAGCATGTATTATTTTGTTTTTGATGATTATTGCCTGTTGTGTGATACCCTGTGTACGCTCAATGATAACCCGTATAGCTACTAGTACAGCTACTTCAATGTATTTGCAATTAGCACAAATTGATCCTGAGGATGTGCCAGATGTTACCAATGATGTTCCTGATGTGTATATTGAACATTAGGTTGTGAACTATTACATTTTATGATTTGCTTTTTATATTATATTATTACATTTGTGATTTTTCCTTTCTATTTGAGTTATTATTTTTTTTAAAAATAATAATAAAAAAAGAGTGGAACTGTTAGGTATTTTAGTACCATGGGAGCATTTACTGGATATTGTTTTATAGTGACATTATGCAGGAAAACTCTGTCATTCAATAAGGCCCCTTTGTTTCAGTGTTTTTCTCTTTGACCCAAGAATTGATGTGTGAGAATCACAGGCTGGTACAAGGTTGAAATACCACAGAGATCACTCCCTCAGCTACATTAGTTTCTTAATCTTTTAGACGCCTGTTGAAGGCCAAATGGTTTGTTTCAGATTTCACTAATGTACGAACTCTTCGTTTTGTGCCTTGAAAATATGTCGCTGAGATAATCACAATTGTAGCTGAACTAATAAACTACACAAAGGATGCTTCTTCACCCAAGGGCAGGAAGACGCTGCCTTATCTTGGTCTGTACTGGTTTAAACTGATAATCTGCTGTCTCATGAATTTTACCCTCTATATAAACTGTTGTACTTGTGAATAAAGTTGAGTCACTTTGGGAAGACAATCTAAAGCAGTCTCTGTTTTCTTGTTCTCCCAAGCTGCTCCCGAGCTCGTACTAACACGCTGAATGGCATGCTTGAATATTACTTGAGAATATATTTGACTGTGTTACAGACTAAGGTACATTCTCTGCTGATAGACGTCCACGCCTCGGAGGAAGCCGATCCACGGAGTAGGCCCTGGAAACAGTTTCCTTCAGTCCCCATCTTTAAGAAGAGGGACCGGAGGGTGTGTTCCAACTACAGGGGGATCACACTCCTCAGCCTCCCTGGGAAAGTCTATGCCAGGGTGCTGGAAAGGAGAGCTCGTCCGCTAGTCGGACCTCGGATACAGGAGGAACAACGCGGTTTTTGTCCTGGTCGCGGAACACTGGACCAGCTCTTTATCCTCTCCAGGATACTTGAGGGTACATGGGAGTTTGCCCAACCAGTCTACATGTGTTTTGTGGACTTGGAGAAGGCATTCGACCGTGTCCCTCGGGGTGTCCTGTGGGAGGTGTTGCGGGAGTATGGGGTGTCTGGCCCATTGCTACGGGCCATTCGATCCCTATACAACCGTTGCAAGAGCTTGGTTCGCATTGCCGGCAATAAGTCGGACTCGTTCCCGGTGGGTGATGGGCTTCGCCAGGGCTGCCCTTTGTCTCCGGTTCTGTTCATAATTTTTATGGACAGGATTTCTAGGCGCAGCCAAGTGGCGGAGGGCTTTCGCTTTGGTGGCCTCAGACTCTCATCTCTGATTTCTGCGGATGATGTGGTTCTGTTGGCTTCATCGGGTGATGGCCTCCAGCTCGCACTGGAACGGTTCGCAGCCGAGTGTGAAGCAGCGGGAATGAGGATCAGCACCTCCAAATCTGAGGCCATGGTTCTCAGCCAGAAAAGGGTGGAGTGCCCACTCCGGGTCGGGGATGAGTTCCTGCCACAAGTGGAGGAGTTCAAGTATCTCGGGGTCTTGTTCGCAAGTGATGGGAGAAGGGAGCCGGAGATCGACAGACGGATTGGGGCTGCAGCTGCAGTAATGCGGACGCTGCACCGGTCCGTCGTGGTGAAGAGGGAGCTGAGTGTAAAAGCGAAGCTCTCAATTTACCGGTCGATCTACGTCCCTACCCTCACCTATGGCCACGAGCTGTGGGTAGTGACCGAAAGAACGAGATCGCGGATACAAGCGGCAGAAATGAGCTTCCTCCGAAGGGTGGCTGGCCTCTCCCTTAGAGAGAGGGTGAGAAGTTCGGCCATCCGGGAGGGGCTCAGAGTAGAGCAGCTGCTGCTCCACATCGAAAGGAGCCAGCTGAGGTGGTTCGGGCATCTGACAAGAATGCCCCCTGGGTGCCTCCTGGGTGAGGTGTTCCAGGCATGTCCCACCGGGAGGAGGCCCCGGGGCAGACCCAGGACACGCTGGAGAGATTATATCTCTCGGCTGGCCTGGGAACGCCTTGGTGTTCCCCCGGATAAGCTGGAGGAGGTGGCTGGGGAGAGGGAGGTCTGGGCCTCTTTGCTCAGGCTGCTGCCCCCGCGACCCGGCCTCGGATAAAGCGGATGAAGATGGATGGATGGATGGTCTGGACATTTGTTTTGTGGTCTTTATGTGTGCAGAGGCAGAACGTACCCAACGGGACCTCACCTGTCATGTAACCTGTAAGCATTTCTGGGTGTACAGATGGGTAGGCCAGAAAAACAGTGAGTGGATGTCTGTACAGAGCAGGAGCGTCTCAGCAACATGAGACATCATTGGTCAAGGCCACAAACGCGATTCCAGGCAAAACTCCTGGGACTCCTCCTGCTCCACAGAAACTCTTCAAGTTTCCGTGGTAGCCGCATGAGTCGCTGTGACATTAACAGATGTTTTTATACTCGATACGCTGACGTCATCATTTCTGGTGTCAGAAAGTGGATTTTTCCTCCATTTTTTTTTTCTGAGACAAATAAGAGCCACATGTGAGGAAGTTAGTTTTAAATTTTGATAGAACAGTGGCAGTATAACGTCCTCGTAACTGGATATCAGGCCCTTGTAGAGTAAAATTAATTATTTTCGTCTAGACATCCCAAAATGCGATGTCCACATATGTGGACGCAGGTCCGAGGAGGTTAAGAAAACCTTTTTCACCATCCTGACACTAACGACAGCAATAAATGAGGAAAAATCCTGAGGAGAAGAATCACAACAACAACACTGTGCTGAATCAAATGCTGAAGCTTCAGAGAGTGCAGCTGTGTCCATCTTTGATCCAGTCTGTGGACGTGGCTGCTGAGCTGTACTCACCACGATACCTGACTGTTAGAGTGGAGACACGTACCAGCAGAGCAAGCTGGAGGGAAAACAAACAGCATTTAGAGACGTGCAGGTTTCATTTCCTGAGATGATGTGAGGATGTCAGGAAGTCTTACCACAGTTGTCCCTGATGTAGGTGATCAGCTGACAGTCCTGAGTCAAAAGGAAAGACCTGTGATTACATCCTGTACTAATGTTTCCTTAATGTGGGTGAGGTGGGTTTAAGGTGGACTTACAGTCATGTCTTTGCCTCCAGGAGAACCTCGGGGGCCCTGTGAACAGTGTGATATCTGACTAACATGACAGAAGAATGTTCCTCACATTTGATCAAACAAACGAAGATCTCGACACCTTTTGCCTCATTCACCCCTTCGTGTAAAGTCTTTTATCAAACATTCGCGCTCCGATGGAAGCACTTGGGGTTAGGATCTTGCACACGGATATTTGGCCTGCAGAGCGGAGCAGACGAGGACTGAACCGCCAACGTTTGGTTAGTAGGTGCCCTGAGCTACAGCCACCCCAAACGCTGCGTGAAGCTCAGAGATCTTTAAAAACCACACAAAGGATTTTCCAGTAATTTTAAACAAGACAGCGAGAAAACTGAGCTCTGTAAAGGACAGAAATACCTCTGCACCTGTTTAAACTAACCTTTAGAGTTAAGTTTGGGTAAAAAATACATTTTCCTTTATCGTTGTAAGAGAGGACGAAATAGATTTAGAGGAAAACTAAAAAGTTTTCTTATAAATTAATCCACATCCAGTGATCTTTCTGGCTCCAGGCGCTCAGTTTGTGCAGCATGAAGTCGGCAGCTTCCTAAAGCTTTTCCACACTCACCCTGTGTCCCGGATATCCCGGTTCTCCGGGGACTCCTGACTCTCCTGGCAAACCCGCGTTACCCTACGTGACGGGATCACAAACAAACGTCACTGACGGACTCAAAGACCGAGCTTGATTCAGTTATCTGAGCAGTGGACTCTCACCCCTCGGCCGCGGTTCCCTTTGGGCCCTGGATATCCTTTCGGTCCCTGCAGCCCCTCCTCGCCCTGCAGAGAAAGAAACACGGCTCGTGAGGTAACGCATCTCCAAATTCAAACACAAGCCCTCAAGTCAACTTCCTGACCACACTCATCCCAAGAATAAACAAGAGCGTTCTTATCTCCGGCCTCCAAAAGCTTCTGGACAAACACCAGCGAGTAAAACTGAAAATGTGCTTATTTATTAAGGCGGCCTGTCTCATAAATCCTCGAAAAGGATCCAGTCGACTTTACCACAAAGCTGTGAGAGCTCAGTGATGCTCTGCTGTCAACCTTTTGTGTATGAATGTGTGAAAGCTGCAGGCAGCACGGCGAGGTGTTTATGAGCCACCAGTGTAGGCAGGCTTGTATTAGTTTTACAGGAGCAGTAAGATTAAAGGGTCCTGGGCTGCAGCCACGCAGCACCAGCAGAGGCTCCAGCAGGCGGTCCGGCCCACACACTCCCACCTCAACACGTCCAACAGCAGAAATAAATGTTTATTTGACCACAAACATTAAAGTTTCTTGGCTACTAACAGAGAAACAGTCCTAATTGGATCCTGCACAGGTGGGCGTGGCTTACATCAGCCTGTGCAATGACTCGATCCACTGAAGAGCTCCTAAACAGTGTTTCTGTGTTACCGTCTGTGAGTATTTGAAGTTTCAGTGCAGCTTTGATACGTTTGCAGTGAAATCTCTGAACCCGCTGAGCTCACAGGTCCATTCTGATTGGTCCGCGCCACGAACACCCGCTGTCGTCCCGAAGCAGCGCGAGCGAGCAGCACCTGCTGTTTGCATCCGTTTGAATGATGTGAGAGAGCAAGAGGCCGATTTCACTGCGTCACTCTCAGAGCGAACAGCAGAATCACACATCAGCTTTACACCTGCAGGAGTTTCTGCTCAGCTTCGACGTGCATCGCAGCAAACACGCAGATTATTTCGTGTTCGCAGCATTTTCGTGGAGCTCTGTCAGCTCCTGAACTCGGTGGACTTAAAAACTCTCGTTGGACTTCTGTTAGCCTGAAAACGCTCCGATGTTTGGATCCTAACTCGTTTCTGATCCGTTCCCAGCAGGCCGCCTTCATTTCCTGTCTGCGTGTTTACTGTGATTTAATGCCAGGATGGATTCAACCTGATCTGCTGTGAACTCACCCGAAGACCAGGGTAACCAGGGAAACCGGGATCGCCCTGCAAGACACGGCAAGAACGTGAACGTTGTTATGAATGTGAAGCAGAGATCTAGCAGAAGGATGAAATACAGGATTGTGTATTATGAAGGGTCACCTTTGCACCTCGGGGGCCCGCGGGTCCGTAACCATCCCGACCGTCCTGACCCTGAAACACAGACAGTCAGCGCCACTGACATCCAATCAAACTGTTTGTCTGAACAGAGCGGGCTCTCGGCTCCTTACCGGCATTCCTCGGGGTCCGTCTGGTCCTGGTGCGCCCTCATCACCGGGATCGCCTGGTTGGCCCTTTAACAGCAACAACAGGTTGTCATGGTGAAGATAACCTCCCCCTTCACACCAACTGGATTAACCCCCCTGTCTCTATATGTGTGGGTGCAGACTGATAACCAGGCCAGCTGGCATTTACCCATAACTGTGGTTAGAAGGCTAACTTGGAGGCTTCACAATTAAAGCTGATGACATTGTGGTGGCCACACCCCCCCATGTACCCTGTATGGACGTACGTGTATGACCAACTTCCTGCCTTCAGGCCCTGCTGGGTGGAAACTGTGGAGGATGTAATCTCTTCATCTGACCTCTTGGAGTATTCGTCAGCTATTCTCATAAATGTGATCTTATCTGACGTGAAGCGGGGACGTTTATCAGATGTTAAACGATGATGATGTCACACACCTTCTGTCCGTTACCACCGATCCGTCCAGGTAAGCCCGGGTCTCCAGCGGGACCTGGTCCACCCTGGAGGAAAAACCAGCAGAGTCAGAGCCACACACAGTTCCCTTTTACCTGATTATCCCTGAATGCACCGTGGACAGAGCCCGTCGGTCACAGAGCCTCACATAAATCTCTGCTCGTCATCAACTTTAACGGCGCTTATCCAAACAGGTGAAGAGTAAACATGGCCGCCGCTGAGCGCTGCCAAGTGATAAATCTGAGCTTCATTGGTCCTACATCTCTGCTCGGCAGCTCCTCAGTGACTCTTTATGAGATGTCCTCTTTGGATTTTCTAACAGCGGCTCAGGACTGAGCGCGTCTGGTAAAAGAGTTGAAGCTTAGACTGAGACGCTGCGTTTGAATGAGGGAGAGTCGAGCAGACGTCGCTCTGGGCCGAACTCGACCTGTCTGTCGGTGTTTTCGATGGTGATTGAAGCAAACACAGCGACAGCTGCCTGCAGACTAAACTCGGATCAGTTCTGTTTAAAGTTTCCTCTGAGCGGGACGCTGGACGGTACAGCTTAAAGACTCGTGGAGCTGTGGGGACAGGCCGTTTGTTCGGTGCCTCCGGCCTGCGTCCAGCTTTACGGATGACGGCTTTGTTAAATAACAGACCGCACAGCTCAAAGTACCGAAAATTACATTCGAAATCTCAGCTGCAGCGTGTCTTTGCAGGACCTGGTTACACACATAAAACGTGTATTTCACTCTTTGTTATATTTGTTATGTTCTGTTACATTATCGTGCATCTTCCTGGCATTTGTATCGTTCTCTCTTACTGACCACTCAGCTCATCAAAAACGAAGTGAATGAATACATCAGTGAGTAAGCAGGCTCAAAGCTATAGACTCTTTTGGTTGGCGGATGTATACGCTGGAAGAAAATAGTTCCTATGTAAAGTTTGGGTCATGATCTTTGGGACACTTATGTGTCACTTATGGTGTGTCACCTCTCTCCTCTCCTCTGCAGCTGACATCTCCAACACTGGATGAGAAGCGCTGCAGGCCAGACGAACTGAACCGCCCTGTTATTCATTAATAACCAATCATGCTGCAACGGAGAGTCATGACTCTGGGGCGCAAGCAGCACTCGAGAGCATTCGTTCTTGTTGGCGGTGGAATTCATGTCCTCGTTTAGCTCAATGTAAAGAAATTCTCTGGTTTAAACGCAGAGCAGTGCACAGATCGCTGAGCTCAAACCACTTACACCAAATAAAACGAGCATTTAACGAGAGGACTTTTTTAAGATGTGCAGGTTCTAAAGTGATGACATGACAGCGGCTTCGGGGAAGATCGGCCCAGACTGCAGAGGTCCAGATGTTGGCAGCTGCAGCAGCGACCGTCACACTCGGGATTTATGAAACGCAGCGATGAAGGCTTCAAATCCGACGACCACAAAATGAGCCCACAGCGAAACGAGCCTTAACCAGGATGAAGAAACGAAAACCTCAGCGTCTCCAGAGACTCACAAACCAGGCCGTGGATTTGGAAATCGACCGTTTCTGTGTTGCATCTCGTGATTCTGCAGCTTTCATAAGTGTGTTTGTGTAATAAAGGGCAGATTCGGGGTCAAGTCGTCATGATGAGCAGACTCCACGGTTCAGGGTTTGGGCCTTCAGCTACACAGACAGGATCTTTGGGAGAAGCTGAACACACATCGGGGGCCACTGTTTAAGGTGCAAACTGCTGAGACGAGACGTTTCTACCACAAAGCCGACGTGAGGGAAATCTAAACCTCCAGATTGAGCAACAGTCCCAGAGCCAGCTGATCCCACCAGGCTGATCTGCAACTTTACCAAATGTGATGCAAGAACATCCAACGTTTCATCGGCGCTTGCAGCAGCTCTGGGTGGCCTCCTCAGACTGAAGCTCCAGCCGAGCTTCAGGAATGAACACCTGAACCCTAACCATGAAACCATCCAGCGATCAGTCTGCAAATCGATCTAAAGCTGCTCCTCAGCTCGCTGTGGGTCTGCTCCCGCGGTGACTCTGTGTTTACCTCACAGCTCGAGGAGAAGAAACTGAAAATCAACGTTTTTAATAAATGATCAGCTGACCTGAGGTCCAGGAAGGCCGGGGATTCCTCTCGGGCCAGGCTGACCTCTGACCCCTCCGGGACCCTGCAGAGACAAAGGTTAGCGTGTTAGCAGCAGCAGCATGCGGACATTAAGTGTGACTCTTCCTGCCCTGAAGGCTCACCTGTGGACCAGAAGCACCTGGGCTGCCTTCTAGTCCCAGATCTCCAGGTGGTCCAGCTGCACCCTGCAGACAACACACACACACTCGTTTTCATGTCTTAGTGAGAACGTCGAGTCGACCGTAACCCTGACACTAAGACAACATTTTGAGCGTAAAAATGTCTTCAAACCCGTGAGGACGGACATTTGGTCCCCACAGGTACAGTAGCATGCCAATGTTCTGTCCTCACAAAGATGCCTAAACCTGCGCACACACACACACACACACACGCACACACACACGCACACACACACACACACACACACACGCACGCACACACGCACGCACACACACACACACACACGCACACACACGCACACACACACACGCACACACACACACGCACACACGCACACACGCACACACGCACACACACACGCACACACACACACGCACACACACACACGCACACACGCACACACGCACACACGCACACACACACGCACACACACACACGCACACGCACACACGCACACGCACACGCACACACACACACGCACGCACACACACACACACACACACACACGCACACGCACACGCACACACTCGTTTGCAGCTCCGAGTGTGTTCGTGTCCTACCTTGTCACCCAGTCGTCCCCGTCTTCCGTTTGGTCCCTGAGGAGAAGTCCACATATCTGATCAATAATCTCACAGCTGTTACAGCAGCGGTCTCCAACCTTTTTTGCGCCACGGACCGGTTCATGCCCGACAATATTTTCACGGACCGGCCTTTAAGGTGTCGCGGATAAATACAACAAAATAAAACTAATACCGAAAAAAGATTTATTCATAACACACGTGAAAAGACCCAGGAAAACCGAGTAAATGATAAAAACGATAACAAAATAACACTGAAAACTGATAAAAACCCTGAAAACCAGACATGTCACACCCCAGTCTCACGACTCACGGACCGGTACCGGACCGTGGCCCGGGGACCGCTGTGTTACAGCATCACTGATTTATACACGATCACATGACAGGCTGTGATGCAGGCATTCCTATTTCTGCCCCAGTGAATTATGGGATGCTTTTCTGGAGCTGCTCAGCTGCTGATTTCACTCAGTCAAGCTGTTTCTGGGCGT
Source organism: Astatotilapia calliptera (assembly GCF_964374335.1). Classification (NCBI taxonomy): domain Eukaryota; kingdom Metazoa; phylum Chordata; class Actinopteri; order Cichliformes; family Cichlidae; genus Astatotilapia; species Astatotilapia calliptera. The sequence continues at coordinate 38,423,872 of NC_137432.1, read as the reverse complement.
GTGAGGATGGAGCGAGGAAGACTTTTCCAGAGTTAAGCCTGTCTAAGACTTCCAGGCAGGCTGGCTCGGTGCCTGCAGGGCTGATTTCACTCGTTTATTTGGAATATTTTCAGCAAACGTTGGTTAAAAAACAGATGGTTAAAAACAGCGTTCATGACGAGCTGGCAGGAAGTTCATTCTGAAGGTTTAGTGAGTGACAGACGACTTCCAGCTAAGCTGAAGCTCGTCCGGCTGCCAGAAGCAGGCGGCTAACTTCAGAGATCTGTGTGAACGCTGAGCTAATGCTAGTTAGCGTCTCGTGCTCGACTCGCTGCCCCAGCCTGTGGTTAGCAGTAGTATTACACCAGAGTACAGCGCAGCATTGTATATCTCATCGTAGCTGCTTTAATAATCCTGGAATAACAAGATCTGCTCCTCGTGCTGAGAATGAAGAAGCTCACCGGGTTCCCCACGATTCCGGACTCTCCGAACCGGCCGTCCTGCCCGGGTGCTCCCTGTGGATTTGAACACATCACACTTCAGAGCAAGGATTTGAGACAGCGATGACACCAGCACGCTCTTTAGACAGACGTGCATACGCAGCAGGAATCTGTTAAAGAAACCTCGCAGTCTGGGCTCAGACTGTGAGGTTTCACATCAGTACTGCAAATCAGAGAAATGAAGTCGTTTCCAAGCAGATGTCAGCAGGTTTGCCCTCAAACACAGACAGAGAGAAACGAGGCGTCTACTTTTATTTATCTGAGACACATTTCTGCTGCGTCTGCTCTGGGACGTGTCTCACCGGCAGGCCGGGGTTTCCTGGGTCGCCTTTGGCTCCGGGCGAGGTGTTGTCGGCCCCCGGTTGTCCCTGTCAGAAGAAAGATGAAGCCACAGATTAAACAGTGAGCGTCCAGCTGTGGCCCAGCTGCGCTTCATGCAAACATTTATTAAAAACTTTGTGTGACGGCAGACGGGCTGCGGTTACTCTGAGTGTGTGGTTCGGTCGCAGCTCGCCTCGCGTTAGCGCCGGCGTCAGCGAGGACCGCTCCAGAGTGCAGGATTACAGAGCGGGAATCCGCTGCCCTCGGTCCCGTTTATGCCACATTAAAAACCCTCGTGGTGCTCAAACACTTGTAGTTGTCCTCCAAGGCGATAAACATAATATACCTGGATGCCCGTTTGATCATCGGAACACCGTTTCATGTTCCCACCTCACAGTTTAAGACTGTCTGCTTTTGGTTGGTGCAGCTTCGATGCTTCCTGCACAGAAACATCCAGACTGAAGCTCTCACAGCTTCCTGTCTGAAGACAGATGTTCGTGCGAGCGTCTCATCTGTTTGTTTGTGTGTTTCACAATCACGCCGATGACTTTAACCATCTGCTCTGCATGCACAGATTAATACGCTCGTGTGTGACGGACATCCTGGCTGTCTGGGTTTCATCACAGTTTCCTATTAAAAGGCCCGACAGCTCAAAGCTTTGCTTCAATAAATACAGGAAAGAAGAAGAATGTGCACCCCCCCACACCCACGCCCCTTCCCCCTGTGGGACACTTCTGCCCCTCCCTGGGGTGAGGGTGCTTCTTGGTCCCGGGGTGCATGGCTGGATGTTCTGATGTGGTCGTTGGCCTGCTCTCTTGGTGGTTTGGGGGGCTGCTGTCTCTGTGCATCCTTTCATTCTACCCCTGCCTGCCCGTGCTATTGCACAGATAATAAGTCATAACTGAAATGAATAAATAAACATGAACTAGAGGAGCCTACATGTATCTGGTCTTGGAAAAGCAAAATGTGTTCGGCATCGCCGTGCATTCACATCACAGTTCAGAGTGCAGAAGCTGCCAGACGGGACAGGATATCAAAGAAGAAGAAATGTTGATGTAAGGAGGAGAGAAAAACAGTTCAGAGAGGAGGAGAGACGAGAGAAGACGAGGAAATGTTTGACACTCACCGGATCTCCTCTCAGTCCTTGCTGTCCTTTCACCCCCGTCTCCCCCGTAATTCCTGGGATACCCTAAGGACAACAGTTCAGCCCGTCAATATAAGCAAAGGTCAGAGGTCAGCAACCACCAGCATCATTCCTCTACTTTAAAAAAAAAATCCCACTGTTTCGGATCATTACAGCCTTAGGACCCTACACCACACAACATGTTCCATCTAAGCCTGAAGCCTGACTCTGTCATCCCCCATGTAGCCGGGGTATCAGAGAAACTCAGAGTTTTCTCCAAGCATGACATCCCGGTGCATTTCAGACCCAGCAACACGCTCAGACAGAAACTGGTTCACCCGAAAGACAAAACGCCAAAACACAAACTTAACAATGTGGTGTATGCTGTACAGTGCAGCGAGGAATGCTCAGACCTCTACATTGGAGAGACCAAACAGCCACTTCACAAGCGCATGGCACAACACAGAAGAGCCACCTCCACAGGACAAGACTCAGCAGTTCATCTGCATCTAAAGGTCAAAGGTCACTCTTTCGAGGATGCCAATGTTCACATTTTGGACAGAGAGGACAGATGGTTTGAAAGAGGAGTGAAAGAAGCATCTATGTCCACTGTGAGCGACCATCTTTGAACAGAGGCGGGGTTTATGACACCAACTCTCTGCCATCTATAATCCAGTTTTGAGATCCTTCCCAGACGCCTTAACGCCCACTCACATCCTGGGACATCTGACCTCAGGAATTCACATGATAAGGTGGGGCCAGGTTTCACAATGAACACACCCGAAACTCTGGCTGATTGGGACCCACACCCAGTTACACACCTTGGCTCAGGCGATTAGAGGATCATCAGGGGGTCCTTTGTCCCTCTGTGGGGGGAAACTCCCACTAGGTTTATATCTGGGACTCTCCACCATTTGACCTTAGAACTGAAGAAGCTTCTCGGATGAGAGGTGAAACGTCTTCAAGCAACTTAAAGAAGTCCAGACGCTTTTCTTTCCAAGCTACTTAGACTACGATGACCGAGAACCTTCACAGACGGATCATTACAGCCTCATTTCTAAAGACACCGAGACGGCTTTACTGAAACTCACTAACGACATGATACAGGTGGTTGTAGCTCAGCAACCTTTGACCCCTTTGATTGTCACACTCTCACTAACTGATCTGGCTGCTCTCAGGAGCCTCTCATCTTAAACTGACAGATGTTTCAGAACTGATGCTAACATCTGTACGTCCTCGTGCTAAGGCATCCCTCAGGGCTCAGTCCGGGTCTGTTTGCATCACACGTGTTAGCCGTGGGCTAGCTGCTATCTGCTCTCTCCTTTCCTCCAGCTCAGTCCCGAGGTTCTCGTGTTCGGCTCTGACGGTTTCTTTAAGGAGGTCGGTCGTTACGTGAACAAACATTTGAAGTGTGCAGTATTTGAAATTTGCCATCCAATCATGTAAAATACCTTTTAGTTCACACTTTTTCTCCCACCTTTATCCCTGTGAGTCAATTTTAAATGTGCCTGTGTTTTTGTCCAAACAACCTCCAACGGTGCAAACCAAACCGCTGCCTCATTCTTGGTTCCCTTCTCTGACTCAGTGAAATTCAGAATTCATTTGAAAATTGCAGTATAAAGTATCGATGTTAGAATAACATTATATAGTTTTTGTTTTCTTTTACCGGGTTGCCGAGGTGTCCTCTCTCTCCTCGGGCTCCATCCCGTCCCGTCACTCCCTGCCGACACAGAAACACAGGAATGCCATTAAGCATGGAAACCCCCAATCAGCTCCCTTCCTGAGACGCCCGCTCGTTTCCTCCACGATGAGGACAGAAACTCATCGGTGTCTCTCCATCAGTGAGTCAAATCTGAACCTTTGGATCATTGTCACCAGTGTTGGTCAAGTTACTTGAAAAAAGTAATCAGTAACTAATTACTGATTACTTCCCCAAAAAAGTAATCCTGTTACTTTACTGGTTACTTAGTTACTTTTTAAAAACACGATGTACACCCTGAAGAGGTGATAAAGCGATAGATCTTTCAGCCCAATTCTACTTTCTACATAATCCATCATACAAAATGTAATCAAATGGAAAAGTCTCTTTTTAAAACTTGTTTTATTAGTTTTAATCTTTTAACTTTATGCATCAAGCAAACATTTAATTATCTGCAACATTCTCTGACTGGAAGAAATTAGTTTAACATTTAAACCTATTTTCTGCACATTCCAGCTCATAAAATAAAATATTTTTTGTGTTTACACTCAGTCTTTCAAATAGATGCAAGTAAAACACAGCAGAAAATAAATAAAGTCAAAGACTCAGCGGTCCTGTTGCTCTATTTTCACCTGTAAAGCAGGAGTGGGGTAGGCGGAGGGTTACCCTGGTGCAGGTGTGCCGCGGTCAGTGGAAGAATCCGCGAGTTTCTCTGTGAGTTTCCCATTACGTCGTAGCTACTCGGAGCTTGTTGGAAGTTTAGGGGTTTTTTCGCTGTAAAAAGAAGTTTTCTTCCCACGCACAGCGGACACTAATGTTTTTGTCACTTTTTATGGAATCAAACTCAAAGTAAGGTCAGTACTTCCACGCTTTAAACGCTGCACGCTCATACTCTCTCTGCACTCGATATATGATCCATTGTTGATCTGCACACAGCTGTTGTCACCAACGTCACACTCGCTTACGTCACTGTCATGAGACATTCTCGCAAAAAAAATCACGGTTTTAGTAACACAGTAACGCAGTGTTCCTACGGGAAAGTAACGGTAATCTAATTACCATTTTTGCAATAGTAATCCCTTACTTTACTCGTTACTTTAAAAAAGTAATCAGATTACAGTAACGCGTTACTGCCCATCTCTGATTGTCACTGACTCTTCGGGCTGTTTACTAATAATTTTTTATGGTGGCGGTAATATGATCAACATTTGATGCATGATGAAAATGAAAGTTGACCGTCGAGGCAGGAAAAGCAGCGCGCCGACATGCCGGTTGTTGTACTCTCCGTGTTCACTGCCTCTGAGCTTTGAATGGCCGAGGGCCGTTTCAGAGAGCTGTGACGTCTGTGTGAGAGCTCGCCGACTTCATCTGCGCTGCAGCGTTATCAGGATGTTTGCAGCTGCCGGGGAACAAAGGAAGACTTTGGAAAAAGAGGGATCTGCCTCAGATAAATGATGTTTGTGATGGCAGCCGAGCGGAGAGTGAAACTACCCTGACTCAGTGCTGACATATGAGAGCAGTCAGCAGCTGTCTCTGTGGATGGACTGCAGCTGGTAGTCCTGAGCTCAGGAACCAGCTCTCCCAGTGCTGCCGGACCTGGACCACCAACACCAGCTGCAGCCCAACAGTTCAGCATTTCACTGCATATTGGACTGTGTATGACTGTGCATGTGACAAATAACATTTGAATTTGAGCTGGACACCAGAGTCTCTGCAGAGGCAGCCGTTGGCATCGACGACCAGCGTGATGGTTAGCAGAAATGGAACTTTCAAATTAAAAGCCTGGGGTCTGGCGCTTATCTTGCTGAGTGGATGAAAGACTAAAGGAAACGTAGCGGTGTTGATAACACATAAACGATGGTGTGATTTTGCTCATATGAACCTTTTACTTTGGGTTAACAGAGGACGCTGAGCCACCAGCAGCTATGACACAACATAATAATTTATCAAAGGTTTATTAAATATTTCATTGATGTTAAAATAATTATTCAGTAATGTTTAGCTACCAGTTTATTGGGAAAATAAACAAAGGAAGCAGAAATGTGGTGATTCGGTCGTTGGTGTGACTCAGGTTTCCCGTTATCTGTCATCATCCTTCCTGTTTATGCATCGCGATATCTCACGCTACAGATCACAGAGATACCTGACGATGAAGGCGATCAGGATGAAGCTGTGCTATCTGTACGTCAGTACCTGTTCTCCGTCCACTCCGCTCAGCCCGTCCTCTCCGTCTTCGCCCTGCGGCGGTGGAAGAAAAGTCTTCTGTGAGACTTTATCAGGACGTGAGTGTTTGTGCTTCCTCCTACATTCCTGAGTAACTCACCCTTTCTCCTCGCAGCCCTCTGAAGCCCTGCAAACACACAAACGCACACACATCATCAACATCGGCTTCTGGCAGATCTGCTCCGGGACATTTCAGCGGCACTGCTCTACCTTCTGTCCTCTGATTCCCGAGCATCCCTGGACTCCCTGAGGTCCGCTCGGTCCAGGTAAACCTCTCCCGCCCTGCGACACACAGACAGAGTGAGCAGCGACGCAGCAAAAGACGCAGATGATGGTTTATGATTCACGTTTGAGCAGCTGGCAGACAGAGTGACGCTCTTGGTCCGTTTTGACTCACAGAGACGACTTTCACAGATGTTTATCTCTTTATTTAAACGTCTTTTTTGTCCTCAACAACAATTCAAAGTGACGTAGAACTGCAGAGAAAGACTCATAATGGAGACGCTGAAACAACAAATATATTTTCTGTGGCCTTAAGTCCAGCAGCATATCTTCTGAGAGTAACCAGAGACGCTGTTGGTTTGAAGATGATGAGGCATGTGTGCAGATGATGTATATGAAGGAAATGAAGAAGCACTTACAGCGAGGCCCTCCTCTCCGGGGAAGCCGGGGTGACCCTTCTGCCCAACCGTGCCCTGTTTTTAAAAATACAGGTGATGGTTCAGTGCGAAAAAAGGAGATGAGAAACCTTCAACGGCCAGAAAGACAGACAGCTTCATGCCTCCATGCTTCCTAATGTTCGCCTGCTGCTTCACTAAGTCTGAGTAAGGTTTGAAGAAAACCCCCAGGAAGCATCCAGTTCTCCCCCTTTCCTGTTTTTCCTTCTTCTTTTTCCCCTTTCAAATATTTTCTCTTCTATATACTAATCCATTCCTCTGCACCCCCCCCACCTCCCTGTGTAACAGTATATCTTTAACACTGGAATCAAGTCTGCTTCACTTTGAAATATCAACCCGGCCACTTTCTAACTATGAAATCACTGAAAGCGTCTGTTTGGTCTCAGAGCAGTCCGGCCTCTTTAATGCTTCTGGCACAGTCTCTGTTATTCTGTTTGGACTTAAAAGGCGTGAATATTTCAGTTCACCTTTGACCCTGGGGGGCCCCGAGAGCCACGGATGCCTTCATGTCCTGAACATTTGCACATGACGTTGCAGCACTCCCTGTTTGACACGGCGTCCTGCAGAGAGAAAGAGACACACACTCTTTAAAGATTAAGTTAAAGAAACAGGAAATCTGAGGTTTATCTGTCCATGAAGCCAGATAACACACACAGAGTAAAGATGGAGCTCATCTGCATAGCAGTGTAAATGTATGCTATGTCTTCTAATGATGCTGCCTAAGGGAAGCATGTATAATGTAAACAGAATTGGTCCTAGCACTGAACCCTGTCAAAGTGTGAGGTTGATTTACCTGCAGCGACATGAATCACTTACAATCTGCTTGAGGATGGTGCTGCCGATGCTCGGCACGCCGATGCTCAGAGGAAGTTTGTAGCCGAAACCTCGACCGAACTCCACCATCTGCAGCTGGGCGGGGTAACGCGCTCCCTCGAGAGCCACAACCAGCAGAGCGTTGACGCCTGCGAGAGAAGATGCCGCTGATGTGAAATGTCTCTGTAAATTTATATTCAACAGTGAACAGGTGAAGCTGTTTTTACCAGACTGTCTTAGCAGCTCCGATTCGTTCTCCAGCATCACCACATCTTCATCAAATCCATCTGAGAAGATCACCAGCACCTGATGGAACAGGTTAGCCACACGTCACAAGGTTTCCTTCTATGCCATCATCAACATGGAGCAGGAAATGGTGGTTTTAGTATTAATCATTGTTAAGACTGATTTTAAAAGGCATTTAACATAAATTCTGAAAAGTAGAACTAAAGATCACAACAAATGTTGCCTCAAAGTGCTTAATGTGAGGTAAAGACTGTAAAAAACCAACCAGGAAATACACAAAAGACTAAAAGCAGGCGTCACCTTCAGGACGGGGTCAGACTGTGGGATTAACAAACACTGCGTGATCCTCTTCCAGCTGTACTGCTCGGCTTCCACTCACTAATAAATCACATGGTTTGTTTAATCCACACTTGGTCATGTATCAGCTGCTCCACACTCCTTTACTGTGAGTCATCATCGTTCCCACACAGAAGGAATTCCAGTATCCTGGAAAAATCCTTCCAAACGGAAACAGCGTCTGGCTGAAGAACGCCTTCAAGTGCAGCGTGTTTGGAAGTCTCACAACGCAGTTTATTGGGAAGCTTCAGAGATGAGTGAAGCAGTAGCCGGAATTATGTGGTTGACCAAGCAGCAGCCTGGTCCCGGAAGACTCTATCCCTTTAACAGCTTTTTTGGTGTGTGTGTGCGTGTGTGTGCATGTGTGTGCGTGTGCATGTGTGTGCGTGTGCGTGTGTGTGTGCGTGTGTGTGTGCGTGTGTGTGTGCGCGCGCGCACGTGTGTATTTAAACTACATAAGATAAATGGACGTGTCTACAGGATCCATCAGCATCAGTTCCTGTTTATGAAATTAGCAGCCAGTCGTGCAGCCGCCTCTGCAGAAAGAAAACCAGGGCAATGCAGAAGTTTACAAAGCTTTCATCCACTGATCCTGCTCAGAGCGCTCATCTATAGTGAGGCGATCCTCACGTGTAAACACACGCCCCCTCAACGCGACCCATCGGTGTACAGACTGTTAGGAAGTTAGTGAACAGGACCCTGTGCCTAAACTTCCACGGTACTATCTTCAGCCTTGTTCCAGCTCAGATTCATAATAGTCACCTTTAGAAGGATGGGGAGCGCAGTACAATTATACAAAGTACTTTTTTATACATGAAAACACTCAGTCTCACCTTCACACCAGCTTTGGACTGCAGCTTGAACTTCTCCCCAAAGGATCTGAGCAGAGCTGTGTTGAAGTACGTAGGCTCTGCTAAATTAAAGTCCATGACTTTGGTCACCACGCCGTCACTGTACGGCACAAAGCTAAAGTCTTCCACTGTGTTTCCATCGCGGCTCACGATTCGATAGGCTACGTTGGGTTTGATGGGCTCGGGGTCGAGGCAGCACAGGCCTTGTACTGAGGAAACGTAATTAGCGATCTCTGGCAGGGAGGTCCTGAGCTGGTTGTGGCCGCTGACCAGCACCTCATTTGGATTTCTTCTTCTAGAAATATCGAATCCCATGGCGATGTCGATGGTGCAGGCTGTAACAGAGACATTTGTATATATTTTTTGGCAAAGACAGGTGGATATGGCAGGTAAGAGGGGGAGACAAAGACAAAAGATCACTAGAACATTGACTTTTCAAACTCACATGGTCGATCTGGGGGAGGTTTGGATTTGCAGATGGTGTCGACCACCTTTTGCTTGATATTTTCCAAGCTGCCAAAGTTCTGCACAGTGAAGAGGTTCTCCGGTGTGCCGGTGATCTGCAGCAGCTCCAGAATGTGGACATCTCCAATGCCGATGGCAAACACCTCGATTCCTAGATCCCTTAGTTCGATGGCAGGGTCTTCAACATCATCTTGCGATTCTCCATCTGTGATCAACACCAAATTCTGGGAGATGCCTTCAGATTTACGACTGCCCCGCAATGCCTCAAAATACTCCTTAATGGAAGTCAGTGCCAGTCCGATGTTGGTTCCTCCCCCACTCTGACTCATTTTCAAGATGTGATCCGACATTTCCTTCTCAGTGTAGAACTGGTTGAGGTAAAACTCGTGTTGAAAAGTGCTGCTGAACTGGGCAAACCCAGCACGAACTAAATCTTCACTGACTTTGAAGCTGTTGATGAGATCTATGGTGAAGTTCTTCATGATGGCGTAGTCAGCTTGGTTAATGCTACCCGACTGATCAACTAGGAAGACCAGGTCAGCACGTTGCTTTTCACAAACTGTAAATGAAAACGCAGATATTAGAGACGTGGACCATACACTGTGTGGAGGCTCTTCATGTTCTTTTGTTGACAAATACAGATTATTTTTGTGACGATGGCATGAAACTCACATTTTAAACACATTCGGTGCTCTACACGTATGATGGTGATGGTTAGTTGTTTGCAATTATTATCCCCGGGGTTAAAAATTTAGACTCGTGCCAAAAACTGCAGTTCCTGTAACATCCAGCAGAGGCTCCAGCAGCGAGTCAGTCCCTTTGACACCCACGTTAACACGTGACAGCAGAAATAAACATGTGGATGTTGTTTATGTTTAAGTTCGTTAGATTAGCAAAGTTCATCTGGTTATTAGACGCCTTGTGTTTTCTGCCCCTGTATTCCCTCACCCTTTGTGTTTCATGCTGCATGTCTTATGTTATCAAGTTTGTATTGTCTTGTCTGTGTCTCATGTTTCCTGTTTTATTTTGAAGGAGGTGTGTGTTCTTTGTTCATTGTATTTAGTTTCACTTCCCCTGTCCTGTCATTAGCCTCCTGTCAGTCAGCTGTTCGCCCATGTGTTCCCACTTCCCTTAATCACCTCCTGTGTATTTAAGTCCTCTGTTTTCAGGGTGTCATTGTCAGATCGGTTGCGTTGTAGGCCAAGAGTTCATGTCAAGTTTTCAGGTCAGGGCCATGTTCCTGTTGTAGGCTTTTATTTAATTTAGCTCACCCAGTTTAGTTTATTGTTAGCCTTGCCAGCCTCAATAAACGGCTCGTGTTTGGTCATTCAAGTCACGTTTTGTTTCGTTTTGGGTCCACCTTTCACTCTACACACAGTCAGCCTCGCGGATTGTGACACTTGGGCCTTTAGGTATTATTAAGAAGGTAGTTTGCATTATTATTTGCATTATTAGGGGGTAGCATCTTTGACGTCTTTTACTGTACAAATATGAAGCGCCTTGAGGTGACTGTTGTTGTGATTTGGCGCTATATAAATAAAATTGAATTGAATTGAACAGCTAATTCTTTGAACTGAAGCATTTTTAATGCAACAGTGTACCAACCAATAATATGGCTGCTGTTAGGTTAATAGTACTAACAGACTTATCAATAAATCTGAGCTCCAGTTGTGCTGAGTGAAATTTGGGGACTTTATTATGCACTAATTAGCATCTGTGGGATGCTCCCATACAGGCTGTGGAAACAAGTGCTATAAAGCTATAAAGTGATCCACTTTGTTTTCCAAACTTCGGTCAGATGTTTGTGAGCCTTTGCTAATCATAGATTTATCAGTGTCATGTTGGTGTTTAAAGACATCCAGTATGCTGTACTGACTGTAGAAATATCTGAGCTAATGAGTGTAAAAACCCAGAAAACTTCTGAAGTTACTGTTGCCAACATAAAATCTTCCTGCTTGCTTTTCTTACAATGATGTGGGAAGAATCGTGTTTTAAAACGCTTCTTCTCAATCAATTTGAGGATTATTTACGTCAAGTCTGAAATTCAGAAATGTGCTGTTAGTATAATCATTTATTGTATCCTTGCAAATCCATTTTCTTTTGCCTGATGTAATTAGACGTTTAGTTGCTTACCTGGTTTGGTGGAGTTGCACAGGACTTCCGTGATGTTTTTGTAGAGTTTTTCCAGGGCGTCAAAGTTATCCACGTAAAAAACTCTGGCTTTATCTTGACCAGCCATGACCTCCAGCTGTTTCTTGTTGGCTCCTTCTACTCCAATACTGAAGACAGTGACCCCTTTGTTTCTCAGAGCCGCAGATGGTTCATTCAGACTGTGTGGGTCAGTAGCATCGCCATCGGTAATTACCATGAGGATCTGAGGCACCTGCAGCTCTGCCCGTCCACCATAGTTAGCATCAAAGAACTGTAGAGCATATTTCAAAGCTTTGCCAGTGTACGTGTCTCCATACGGGGATTTGAGAGCCATTATGGCCTGGGAAACCTCCTGCTTGGAGCTGAACTGATTGAGAGTGAAAATAGACTTGGGTTCATTCGCGTAGAGGATGACACCGAAGCGGGTCAGGTCTTTGCCAACTGTGGTTTGGTTCACCATTGACTGCATGAACTTCTGCATGCTTCGAAACTTTTCCAGGGTTATGCTTGTGGAGCCGTCCACCAAGAAAATGATGTCAGCTCTTTCTGTCTTCTTGCATTCTGGTGGTAAAAAGCACAAATGTTTGGTCAGAGGGAATGGGAGAAGGAACGTCAAGGAACAGCTCTTTAAAACCTCCTAAGACCCAAACCCTTTCATGGCATGCATTTTTAATTTCTCTTTGCTATTTGGGCTGATTAAGACCTGATGAATGTAAAAAACATTTTCTTTTTACCTATTTTTTTGTTTCTGAGAAGAATGATATTCGTTTTTAATTTTTATAGAGCAGTGTAATGTCCTCGTAAGTGGATATTAGGCCATTGTAGAAAAATATTAAGTATTGTGGTCTAGAAAACCCAAAATGTGATGTCCACATATGCGGACGTCAAGTCCTAGAAGGTTAAAATATTAAAGTGAAGGCGACGAGGATCTCTTTATCATGTAGGGTTGATGTACCACAATAGGTTTTAATGGTGGAAGAAACTGGAACCACTGAAAGAAAGCTGCAAACACCCAAACAGAAAGTCCCGGATCTGCTCCAGAAGTTCCCCGCTAATCTATAATGCTGCTAAAATCATCCCTGTCTCTCTTCCACAGCATGTCTTTATCCCGTCTTCCTTCTCTCACCCCAACCAATCACAGCAGATGGCCCCGCCCCTCCCTGAGCCTGGTTCTGCCAGAGGTTTCTTCCTGTTAAAAGGGAGTTTTTCCTTCCCACTGTCACCAAGTGCTGCTCATAGGGGGTCATATGATTGTTGGGGTTTTCTCTGTATGTATTATTGTAGGGTCTACCTTAAAATATAAAGCACCGTGAGCCGACTGATGTTGTGATTTGGCGCTGTATGAATAAAATTGAATTCATTCCTAACCACCACATTGACCTCATTATAATACTGTAGTTCTCATGTTACACAGGTCGGAAAAACAGAGGACCCTTTTAATGTGGGACTCAACAAGTATGTATTCAAAGAGGAGTCCTTTCCTCCTTGGAAAGATGAGTGGACGAATGACAAAATCTTTCCTGTCTTTACACAAACACATATTACAGAACAGGATCCTTCTCATTACAGCAAGGAGCCCATTAACTGGCAGACTACTGAATTAACCTGTTAAAGTAAGAAGCCTCAGACTTGAATGATCTCATCCCTTCTGCCTGGCACTAGACTGCAAACTGTAAAGATTTTTATATTTACAAAAACAAGGATATAGTTCACGTTTCGGGTTGGTCCCAGTCTCCTCTCACCTCTCTCCGGATCACAGAGCTCCAAAGCCACTTGACTCTCCAAGTCCCTCAAAGCATCAAAGTCCCTCTCAGCATACATCCTATCTTGGGATCCACTGATCTCGAGCAGCTGGGTGGTGTTGGCGTCCACCACTCCAATGGCGTAGACCACCACTCCTTTGGCCCTCAGATCTTCAGCGGGGCGTTTAACTGCATCTTGAGCCTCGCCATCTGTTATGACCACTAGCCTCTGCCTCAGGCTGGGCCGTCCTCCTCTGGCTGCATCAAAATACTGAGATACTTCTCTTATGGCTTTGCCCGTGTACGTGCCTCCACCCATCTGCTTCATGCTATCGATGGCTGTCGACATTTCTTCTTTGCTGTAGTGGACGTTGAGTGGGAACTCGAGGCTTTGGACAGTGCTGAACTGCATGACGCCTACGTGCACCTCATTCTTCCCAATGATGGACTTCCTAATGACCGATTTCATGAACTCTTTCATTTTTGTGTAGTCTTCAGCATAGATGCTTCCAGAGCTGTCAATCAAGAAGACGAGGTCGCCTGGTATATCTTTACAAACTGTAGGCAGAGTAGCACATCCATGTTAGCATCGCTGCTTGTATGTTAAATAATAATTACCCTGTTTCAAGAAACAAAGGTGTCCTGTGTTGAACGGCTCTTGTCCTCTCCAGCCTTCTATGACCACGTGCAGCATATTATATCTATATATCTGTCTCTATGTATAGATACATTTTGGCTAATATTTGCTCACTTTTATCTTATTCCTCTGGTGGCATTTGATAAGTACGACAATTTCATGCATATTAATTCAGTATTTTATGCTAACACTTAAAACAGTGTCTTTCTCAGTGTAAAAACTCATTTCTGTTAAGGTGACGAACTCCCTGATATCCAACGATTTATGTCATCAGTAAAATCTGTTCTCCTTTCACTTTGCTTATTTCAGTTTCATTCTACTCTTAACTACTGGTTTAAGGCTGAATACGGCAGTTTTATACGGCTCTTTTCATTAAACTTAAACCCAATGAGATATACAATGACTTAAACACTGAAAATTAATAAAATGCAGCTGCAGTATGTGCTGCTTGTAACCTCTAGACATGCATTTGTAGCATGAGTGTGGTTCATTTCCCCTCACCGTCTGTAGAACAGATATCTGTGATGATTTCATCTTTGATCGACTTTAAGGCATCGAAATTATTGACAAAGAAAGTCCTCTTGGGGTCACCGGAAATCTCTTCCAGCTCAGGCACGTCGGCGTCTTTCACCCCAATGGTGTAGACAATGACACCCTGCTTCCTCAGTCGCTCTGCTGGAACCTTGACCTTATCCTGAGATTTTCCATCCGTGATGACCACCAGGAACTCGGGGACTTTGTGACCACGAGTGACCACAGCTCTCTCAAAGTGTGGACTCATGAATTCCAGGGCCTGCCCCGTCTGTGTGCCGCCGCCTACTTGTCTAATTTCCTCCACAGCTTTCTCCAGCGTGGATGCATCTGTGTAATCGGTCAGATCAAATTCCAGGTTTGGCGAATCTGCGTATTTGGCAACGCCCATTCGGATATGCTGAGGCCCGATACGGAAGGTATTAATAAACTCAATGATGAACTTCTTCATGTCATAGAAGTCAGTGGGGTGAATGCTTCCCGAGTGGTCGATCAGGAAGAACATGTCTGCTTCATCGGTCTGCACGCAGCCTGGAAAGGAAAAGCAAACATTCTGAGTTTTGCAACTTTAAATTTGTTAAAGAAGTCATGATGTTCAAGTTAAGTCATGAAAGTGTAAGAACATGCTGGTCCACACCTTCTTTGATGCCAGCTCTTCTTGTGCTGACTGAGACCGCCTGGTGAATGATGTTATAGCAAAGAGTCTTCTGCAGGTTCTTCTTCAGACCTTTCAGCTTGTCAAAAGTGTCCACTATGAACACGTGCTTGTTGGGGGGGTGGGACGCTATCTGGTTCAGTTCAGCCTCGTTGGCATTTTGGACTCCTACAGCGTAAACGGTGACGCCAGCGCGGCGGAGAGCAGCTGCCGCCTCGGTGACGTTATCCTGCGATTCGCCGTCTGTGATCACGACCGCCACCTGCTGAACGCCCTTATCTTTCCTGCTTCCAGCGTCCTCCGTGAAAATATTTTTGCGAGTGAAGTCGAGGGCAGCTCCGGTGTTTGTACCACCTCCGCGATAAGGCAGGATTTTGATGAAATTCAGCAAACTGTCCGTTTCATTAAAGTTGTTGAGGTAGACCAGCGCTGTGGCTTGGTCGCTGTACGTAACGATACCCACCCGAACTCTCTTGTCACCGACGTCAAAGCCGCTGACAATGGACAGCAGAAAAGAGCGCACCAGGTCGAAGTTCTCAGAGCCGATGCTTCCCGACTCGTCCACGATGAAGACGAAGTCCGCCAGTTTGGCTGCTTTGCAGTCTGTAAAGGGAATCATAATCTCGTTATCACTCAAGCATTCTGATTCAGGATGTGACGATGACGCCACACTAATTCTTTTTACTTTTTGTTAATGTGTAGCTTCACCCCAGTTCCACAAAGGTTGGGATGCTGTACAAAATGGGAATAACAGCAGAATACAACCTCACATCTCAGTACACAGCATCACACTTTTTGGAATTAGGGTTAAATATGTGTTGCTAGTAGGTCATTTGGTTGGATGTTGTTTCTTTGGCACAGAATTCCAGGTACGTGACAGCTAATAAAGGTTTCCCATCCAGGGTGCCTGTTTCTGTATTGCCCTCATATTCCGCACTCAAACTAAAGAATTAGTCCACATATACTGTCGAGGATCATTAGAACGAACAGATCCATGTTATTTGTTTTAATAACTCATGTAGGCAGTCACAGTGGGACACCCACTACATGCTGAGAATCCTGTCCTGTCTTCCTTCTCTCACCCCAACCAATCACAGCAGATGGCCCCGCCCCTCCCTGAGCCTAGTTCTGCAGGAGGTTTCTTCCTGTTAAAAGGGAGTTTTTCCTTCCCACTGTCGCCAAAGTGCTGCTCATAGGGGGTCATATGATTGTTGGGTTTTTCTCTGTATCTATGAAGCGCCTTGAGGCGACTTTTGTTGTGATTTGGCGCTATATAAATAAAATTGAATTGAATTGAGAAGTGACACTAGCATTTCAAGCGTTTTGACGATGTTGAAGTGTAACACAGTTTCGGTTAAATATATCTCAATGATGTCGGTTCTACTGCCCGTGAAGCTAGCAACAGTTGTCTCTTACCACCCATACAGGCTGGCTTTCCACTCATGAATGACTGTCACATTTAAATGCAACTAATAAACACATCTATGTTGTGAAGTGGTACATTTAACACAAACCGTCACCTTGTGTTTGCACTGTCTAAAGCTAGCATATGATAAAACTGTGACTTTCTCACAACAACAGACTTCATCTGACTAGAAGGCTGTGATTTCTCTGTAGGGAAGGTCAATCTGCATCTAACAGACTGAAAACGTGAAAGTAAAAATAAATGTTAAAATATTTGATGTCCTGGGGTGAAAATATGGAAGCATGAAGACATCTCAGATGTTCTCGCCACAGCATGCTGGCGTTTCCAGCAGGATAAGTTTATCATCAAGATTAAAGGTAATAAAACAGGTAATTTACGTGACTGTTCCTTTGTGAATAACCTTTTTCAAACATGCACAGGAGTTGATTTTATGACTGATGACAACAATAATGAAAGTAAAGACTTTTCACCGTGAGTGAGAGTGATCTCCTCTTCCTCTCTTTCAAAAATGGTCTTTAGCGTGGGCACTGCATTGAAGGTAGACTCGTACACGTACGGCGCCGTGGCTATTACACGCATTTCGTCCATTGATGCACCGAAGCTCACTCCCACGATAGTTACGCCTAGTGATTTGATCAGACGTGTCTGCTTAAAAACTGGATCATCTGAGTCTTTTCCACTTAGAACAACCAGAAACTGTCGGAAGCCTTGGGATGCCCGACTTCCTGATTCATTCGTGAAGAAATTAGAGCTGGCGTACTCCAGTGCACTGCCCAGGTTGCGTGGCTGATTGGGCTTAAGTCGGCTCTGGCGGAAGGACCTTACACCAGTGAGCGCCGCCTCTTTGGTTTGGAAAGCATTAAGGAGAAACTCCACTTTGGTAACCGTACTGTACTGGGCCAGTCCGAGACGGTTGCCAGAAGCTCCAATGTTGAGTTGATTGACCAGTCGGACCAGGATGGTTCTGACCTGCTGGAAATCTGCTTGACTGATGCCACTGTCCACCAGGAAGAAAATGTCTGCAAACTTTTCTGCCAACGCTGTAAATTAAGAAGAAAACAGTCCTTCACTATTATTATATGCATTTCCATTTATATGAAATTAAACTACCTGCAGGTCTAAAAGAAAAAGGTTTGGAATTGTTGTTGTTTTAATTTCAGTTTGTAACCACAACCCTGCCCTGGATGGCATGATTCTCTTTCATCTGCACAATATTTTTAAAATTGGACACACGCTGTCTCAGAGCGATCCATTTGTTGCTTCTAATTTCCTTTTTTGTGTTTTTTCCAAAACCACTCAGAGAGGACACAGAACGACGGATCATATTCTCCATATTAGGGTACTAACTTAGGTGCTATAATATACTGACAGGGACTAGAAAGAGAGAGCAGATTTCTCCTGTTTTGGCTTCCTGTTAAATCCAGGATTCAAAATCCTGCTCCTCACATACAAGGTCTTAAATAATCAGGCCCCATCTGATCTTAATGACCTTGTAGTACCATATCACCCTATTAGAGCACTTCGCTCTCGCTCTGCAGGCCTACTTGTTGTTCCTAGAGTATTTAAAAGTAGAATGGGAGGCAGAGCCTTCAGTTTTCAGGCCCCTCTTCTGTGGAACCAGCTTCCAGTTTGGATTCAGGAGACAGACACTATCTCTACTTTCAAGATTAGGCTTCAAACTTTCCTTTTTGCTAAAGCATATAGTTAGGGCTGGACCAGGTGACCCTGAATCCTCCCTTAGTTATGCTGCAATGGGCTCCAGCAAGTCTGGACAATGGTCCGTTAAGTTTACCTAAAGAAGTTATAGTCAGCAGTGATGGTTAACCAGTTAAAAAAAAAGAAAAACTGGTCATAATGTCATTAAAAATAAGGAAGTGTAAGTAAAGCAACCTAATTTCTTCAATTATAATAAATAATAAAGACTGAATTAAGAATGTCAGAAAATCTAACGTTAGAGTCCACGTTTGAACGAGGGGTGGCATTTGTTACACTGAAAACATGTTGTCTTTGACTGTCGGGGGTTTTCTTTCTATTCGCTTTAAAGCAAAGAACGTATCTGTTTCATACACATTGAGTGGTGGATGAGAAAAGCCTTCAGGGGTTCTGCTGCAGCTTGCGGGTAACTCGACTAACATCTCTAAATGATCAGCCGATACGTTCCCGATTGCTATCAATGCAAACTGAGCAGAAATCCTCTGACGCAGTTACATTTTAAATCCCTGACCAGTGAAAATAGAACTAAGCAGCATTCAGGTATTCATTTCCTTCTCTTATAATAAACAATTCTGTAAGGACGTTTTCTTTGTCTCACCTTGACTCCGACTCTCCACGGAGATGCATACAGTTTGCAGCAGACTGTCTGTTAGCCGCTGTAGAGCCTGGTAGCTATCGATAGTGTAAAGGAAGTGGTGTGCAGGTAGGTTTACGATAGACTCGAGCTGCTGCTGGTTAACATCTCCCACCCCAATGGCAAATATGATAACTCCTTGATCGCGCAGGCGCTTGGCGGGCTCGACTACGTCATCCGTGGAGTCCCCGTCTGTGATGACTACAGCAAACTGAGGAACTCGCTGGCTCGCCCGGCTGCCTGCCTCCTGAGTGAAGTACGCTGACTGGAGGAAGTCAATGGCCTTTCCTGTTTCTGTGCCTCCTGTTCGATATGGAAACTGATCGACTTCGGCCAGCAGAGAATCCTTGTCCATGTGATCTTTCAGCAGAAACTCCTGGTAGGTCTCGTCGCTATACTGAGCCAAGCCAATCCGAATTTTGTCAGGGCCGATGTCAAGGCCTAAAATGAAACTTCGGAGAAACTGCCTAATTTCCTCAAAGTTATCAATGCCAATGCTACTTGAGCTGTCAACCAGGAAGACGATGTCTGCCACGGTGGCTCTGGCACATTCTGGAAAAGAAGAAGAAGAAAGTCAGGAACACGAGAGGAAAGTCAGTGAAACCTACATTTCTCGAGAAAGATAAAAACTTTGGGCGGGGCTTTCCCGGTTTTATATTTAATAAATGGTCAATGGACTGGTTCTTATATAACACTTTTCTACTCAGACTTATTTTACCTTGAGACGACAGTTTGCATGTTTATGATGATGAACCTGTTAGTTCATGAGCCCATTGTTAGTCAGCGGGCTGGTTTCAAACCTGCAGTCAGCTGAGACCGATAAAGTCACCTGGATGAGTGACCAAACGTTCTGAAAACACCATGTCCAGATGAACAGAATCAAGCTTTTGGGGTTTACCTGGAGACAGTTGCAGGAGTTGTCGTTTGGCTTCTTCTACAGTTGTGCATAGCGTCTGGATGATGTTCTGAGAAATTCCCTGCAGCGCTGCAAAATCTGACACACTGTAAACATGCTGATCGTCATTTGCAATCTCCCTCAGCTGGCTTGCATCTGCATCTTTGATACCAATTGCATACAAAACAATCCCTCTTCTCCTCAGGTTCTTAGCATGAGACTCTACATCGTCTTGGGATTTGCCATCAGTGATCACCACAGCAATTTGCGGCACTTTCTGCGCAGCTCGGCTTCCAGCTTTCCCCACAAAGTGTTCGTTCGACATGAATTCCAAGCCTTTACCGGTCATGGTGCCGCCCCCCCTGTAAGGCAGTTTGATGATGTTGTTGAGGATGTCGTCCTTGTTCTCAAAGGTGTTGAGCAGAAACTCTGTGAGTGGATTGTCACTGTACTGGACAAGGCCAATGCGGACGTGATCAGGGCTGACATCAAAGCTATCGAGCAGCGTGAACAGAAACTGGCGGATCTGCTCGAAGTTCTCAGCGCCGATGCTCCACGAGCCATCGACCAGGAAGACGATGTCTGCCACGGCCTCTTCGGTACAGACTAAGAGGAAAGGTCTTTAAGTCACGGCGAGGAACTGCTGGACGCTAAAAGGAAATCTCTCAGTAGCTGAGGACGTTTGGCAGCGTGAGGTGTCAGCGTGGCTTATAGACAACAGAGGTGGGCTGTGCCATGTGACTGCTGGAAAAGAAAAATGGGCATGTTGCCGCCGGCTCGTGAAAAGCCTCTGGACTGGAGCAGGGATGCTTGCTGACAGCACTCACCTTCAGGGTGGAAAAGCGTGAGGAAAATGAGAAAAAGCGGCGTGTGGCTTACAGCTGGTGTTCGTTGCCTTCAGAAAGCTTTGCTTTCGTTAGCAGTGACCTGACTGCTAACGAAACCCCGACCTTTAACCCTCGCATCTCATTCATGTGCCTGGTTGCAAAAACATTTCCACACTAACCCTAATAATTCGGGGCCGTCTCAGAAACACCTTGAACACGTTCAACGTGAGCGTGCTCCAGTTGTAATACAGCAAAGGCCCAATGACAGCACTACAGGTCAGGTTCACCCATTTTTAATAGATACTGTTGGTGAATAAGAGCGAGTCAGATCTATTTTTACAGAGGTCCTTTTTAAAGTACAGCTGCTGGACAACTTTTCAAACCCAGAAAACTGCTCCCTCATCAGCAGCTTGATTATGGTAAAACGGGCATGTGGAGAAGAAGGGGACACACCCCGAGGAGCCAATCAGAGCCACGCACCGGGCCTTCCTTCTCTCTGCTGCTCACGGTGGATCATCTGCACCCACCTCAACCTATCCCAGCGTCTTCCTCTTCTCCTGCCTGCAGCTGCATCTTCATTCTCCACCCTCCCTCCATCCTGCTCACTGAACACCTTCAGCTCAGCTCCACTGTCCAAAGTCTCACCTCCATCCTTGAACCTTCCCTTTCACTCTTGCTGCTATCCTTCAGTCACATTTGCCTCCACCCGCTCCACCCTGCCTGCACTCTGTCCTGTGGATGTTAAACCTTCACCATTTCTGCTCCTGCATGTTCACCTGCCCCCCTCTCATTCACACACATGTATTCTGTCTTCTAGTGGACTTCATCCCTTTTGCAGACGTCTCAGCACTGCTGACGAATCACATTTCCTGGCTACACGCTGCTAACTTCAATCTGCTTTTTTATTTCCAGTCATCATCCACAAGTTAATGCTACATTTTTCAGGGATAACTTATGTATTAGTTTAATTACTGACAGTGACCATGGACTGCACCTAAACGTCCAGCTCTACATAATGTTGGAGAAGTAATTTGTGGTTAAACAGATACTAAATGTTTCTGTGTGGCAGCGATGCTGGAACGACAGGATCAGTGGAGGAAGTTTTAATCTGGAGCCTGAGACCTAAGAAGGAAAATGTTTTATGCAGCCAGACACCCGTCGAAGCTTTGTGTTTGTGCGTTTGTGAGCTTGTTAATTGTGCGTGTGCACGTGCTCAGCTGCAAACACATTCCTGTGCAGGGTTAGTGCTCCGTGTGTGAACTTCAAAACTTACCTGTGTGTGTGTGTGTGTGTGTGTGTGTGTGTGTGTCAGTGTATGGATGGTATAAACAGCTTCCACTGATGTCATACTTTCACCAGGACGCAGGAAGTGGAGCCATAAGCTGCATAATCACACCCACCTGTTGTCTGAGCGCCGCTGCTGCAGAAACACGCCGCCATGATGAGGCCGACCAGAGCAGCCCGCCTCCACTCCATGCTGGATCGGGTTTCTCTGTACCTGCGACAGAAACAGAGTCTGTTTCACATCTGGAAGCAGCTCCATCACAGCGGGAGCTGCTTCAAACATCTGCTCCACGAGGAACGTGAGGCTGAGTAGATGTTTGCGGAAGCTTTTTGTGCCAAAACAGGATTTCGTTATATAACAGAGACAGAAACACAGCAGAGACACGAGGGGAGGAACAATATTTATGATAATTATGGGATATTTCAGCCCCAGTTAAGATACTTACAATCGTCCAGGTTAAATTATTGGACAATTATGTGTAACTTTAATTTTTTAAATAAAGGTTTGAAGGATTCGTCTAATAAATTGTTCATGAATGAACATGAATGGACGACATGTTGTTTATTAATGCACACAGTGTTCGTAAGGCATGAAAATAAAAACTAGCATGCATCAGGAGAACGGTCCACAGTCTGCATCTGCAGCCGAGGATGAACCCTCCCTCCACACACACACAGGAAATATGGATTTGCATGTCAAGATATGACAGGAATCATCTGATGTTTCCCAATCTTGTAACAGTAAAGAAGCCATCCAAAAATTCCTGCATCCAGTAAAGTAAATCACTTCCAGCCCCGCTTCTGAGCTGAGACGTGAGATGTAGCTCATAATGATGATGATGGAGCGTCCTGATTGGTCAGTTTTTAATCAAGCTGAAATAGTTCGCTCAGCGTGTCTCGCCCACTGATGTTGAAAGTTTCAGTATAATTATTGAAACGACACATTCCTGCTCGCAGCCATGAACTCATCTCCTCGGGGTGCTGTGAAACCAGAACCGCAGCACCGCAATAAAAGCTACAAATCATCGAGCGACAGCTACGAGGTCACCAATCACGTCTGTGCGACGTCTGTAAACCAGTGTCAGACACGGGGAAACTATTAAAACTCGGCGTGTGTGAGCGCACTAACAGGAAATAAGATGTGACGCTCAGTTTGAATAACATCAGCGTTGCCGTGGAGACGGCAGGGGAGGAGCCAGCAGGAATCAGGAAATTGTAATTTAGTCAAAAGCATTTTGTGAATCCAAATGGAGCAGCATCCGTAGCATCCAGGCGGGAAGCCTGTTAGCGGGTTAAAGCTGGGTTCTTTCTAATGTCCAGCAGGGGGCGACTCCTGTATTGAAGTGTTTCTGGTGTGACAGCTCAGGGAACTATGAGGTCTCAGTCGCTGGTTTCAGGTCGGATGTAATTAAAACCATGAGGATAATTCTGGAAACGAATCCCGTTAGAGCAGAAAGGACGAGCGAGATGATCGAGGGGTACGCTCTAAGGTTAATGAAATGCTTCTGTGTCCTTCACTTACTCGTATCCACCGTCAGCACCACACCAACCCGTGGCTATGTCCATCTTTTATATACAGTGTGTGTAAAACAGGCTAAACCCTCAGACATCCTCGGCTGGTTTCTGCTGTCGTTGGGCCAAACGCGATATCTCCACGTGCAGCTCCACAGCCTCAGCAGCCAGATGAGTCAGACTCTTTCTGGTGTTTGCAGCCAGAAGACTTCAGAGCATCATCTGGCTCTCCTCACGGCCTCACGGTGCCATTTCCTGAGATCTGTAGGCAGCAGACAGTGTCTGGCCACATCACAGGCCGGATGAATGAGAGAATATTTTAAATGTTCTCTGGACGATGGTGCTTCAGATGCAGAGGAGCTCCCTGCTGGTTTTTACTGCCTCTCTACTTTCTTGTCTCACGCCCGCCTCCATAAAGTCTCTGCTCTCTGTTTACTTCCTCATTTCAAACTCTGTCCTCCCTGAACTCCTGCTCAGATCACCTCACAACAAAACAACATCAGTATTTAATCAGTCCGTGTTCAGTTACCATCATTAGAAGAGCAGGACAAACACTGAGGAGTGAACGATGAGAGGAGCGGACTGGTGTTGCAGGTTTGGGTCATGGTTAGCATGCATTTAGCCACATGCTAACCAAACACATTCAGAAATTTTACATGCAAACCAGACCATAAAGCACAGATGACAGAATCCACATGTCAACAGTTTAAGAAGCTGTCAACACGTTGTTTGCATTTGTGCTTTTTTTCTGCAAAGCATTTCAAACAAACTTTTTCTATTTGCACAGAATTATAAAATCACCAGGACCAGTTTTATTAAGTGACTCACAGCACGAAGCACTGCTGTGAACAAAGTTCAAACTGAGGCACAGTACGAAACAGGTTGGAGCTGTCACTGAGAGAACATCAGGACAAAAACAAAAGAAATCAGATCCGGCGTTGAGACAAAGATCTGGTGATGCTCACACAGCAGGAGGTGGATGTATGACGATGAAAAATCGATGAGTCTAAAGAGCCGAGAAGAAGCGAGCGAACGGGTCAGCCCAGATGAGAATCTTAGTCTCAAAGGAGACGATCGCTAGAACCCTGCAGAGGAACGGACGCCAAAAACTTCTGCAGAAGAGACACCTTCAAGTCAGACTGCAGTGTGCCGAGGACGACCCGGAGAAAGGTTCATGTCCCACAGGGAAGCAGTGGCAGGATTACACTGTGATACTGCAACGAACGACCTCCAGAAGACCAAAGCGAGCGCTACTGTCCGGTCTGACTGTGGGCTGACCTGAAGACCGAGGTCCACGCCAGAAGGTCATCACATCTGGAGGAGCCCGAGAGGTTCTCCAAAGCAGAACGGGCTGGGTTCACCGAGGCGACGAGAGGACGGTCATCCACACACAGGTGAGCCGCTCTGATGCACTTTAATCAGAGTTGTGGGATTAATGAGCCTCGTTAGCTTCGGGTGTTTGCTGTTACCGCTGCACAGCCGTCCATCTTCTCCTGCCTGTCCCAGCAGGGACGGACCTGTTAGATCTCTATCAGAGGCGTGGGCGGCGTGCACGTCCTCGCATGATTCACGAACAGCAGTGAGAACGAAGAACGTTGTTTACTGACAGAGGACCATCGTCTTGGACGAATTGTTCACACGGCGACACAATCGTGCACGACGTGCAGGTGAGCCGTGAAACCAAAATAACGTATCTGACTAACGTGCGTCCTGGATGGTGCTCGAGTGAGGATTTGGGCGTGGCTACTACAAACCAGAAGGTTTTACTGGCTTTTAGTTCCCGATGAATAAAGAGTTTAATATGTTAGTGATCTGTCCTGAGTCATGGTTTCCTCCCGTCTCCTGCTGCCACACACTTCCAGTGAATTTCACCAGCTGATTGCAGCTAATAAAGATTTCAAACTCGTCTCGATTCTTTTCCAAGGTGCTGCAGATAAATCTGTTTCGTCCTCCAGGCAGCAAAAGCAGCTCTGGATCTGTGTGGGCTTCATTTATTGGACGCTCACACCTCCCTCTCTCCGTCTACATGTATGAACATGTGTTCGCCCACGAGCGTATTTCAGAGCTGTGTTTAATCACGGGCCAAATGCTCTTGGCCCTGTGAGTGGAGGCGGATTTGGGGGAGGGTTATTCTAATGCGAGGCATGTGGAGGTCATCAGCGCTCCAGTGACGGGCTGATTGAAGCGAGGTCCAGCTCTAGTTACACGGACCTCCAACTGTATTTACTCGGAGCGTGAGCGGCTCTTTCCTGTTGGCTCTATGGACCGTAGATGTTTGATGTTAAAGAATGAAGGGCCTCATGCTTTCTAGTTCAAACTGGTGTCACACATGCAGGAGGCTCTCCTCGCTGATGAGGACATTATAGAGCTGACGCTCTGCAGGCGCGCTGAAGACAGTTTGTGCCCTCCGAGCAGCGTTTAGGAGAACGCTGCATCGTGGACAGCTGCATGAAGCTGGAGCGTTTCTAACATGAATCTGTGTCCGAACAACAATCCCGCATTCAAAGCCTCAGCTGTGGAGGTCAAAGAGGAGCTGAGACTGGACTCGTGTTGAACGAGCCCCCCCTCTCGCCGCGGCTGTCTGGAGAGGCTGAAACTAAGAAATGCCGTCTGACCACAGAGGTCTCGTGCCAGCCCACATGAGCTGACGGCTCAGTTCAAACCCTGAATCCAGCAGCCAAGTCCCCCCTCTTCGATGGTCCGCCCCACATACGAGTGAACTGTTTACCTGCTTTAACCTGCTCACTGTCGCTGTGCGTCTGCAGGACGCTCTGGAACCCACGCCCACCCCAACCTCTTCTTTCCAGCCTCCGTCTGACTCAATGTGCTGCTCGTTTCTCCAGGTGTTGCTGCTGAGCCCGTTCTCATCCTCTGGACGTCCAATGGAAACACCTCCAAGCATCAGCCTCGCATCCCTGTGGATGAGCGGGGTTACTGCTGTGATGGGGCAAAAGCTCAGCCTGGCACTTGAAAGTGAAATCCTGGACTGAGCAAATCGATCTGAGCAGTGGCTGAACTTTTGATTTATGCCAACCTCCAAAAGCCGACTCTGCGATGTCAGCGTGTCCCTGCGTGTCCTGAGGAGGAGGCGTCTGACAAAAACAGCTCTGTATTAATCACATCATAAATGTGCATCTCACACAGCGTTAATAGCTCCAAATCTATAGAGGTCAAAGACTTTGTGACTCCTGTGGAGTTTCCTGATGTCACGGACATCAGACACTCATCAGCCGTCTTTTAGCGATGAATGAAAAAGGAGAAAGGAGAGGCCCGACAGCTACATGCGTGCAGGTAAAGTGAGACTGGACGTCACGCTTGCTCTGGAGCTCAGACAGGAGCGTTTTCACGATGCAGAACATGAACGAGCTTCACTGAAACGGTCAGGAGGACCTGGAGCTGCTCCCGTGAACAAACACAGGCTAATGCACGCGGCCGATGCTAAACCTGCACTTCCATCCAGACAGAGAATAAACACCACACAGCTGAAACAGTCGCACACCTCTGCTGTGACCACACAGCGACTTCTTTAACGTCTCTGCTGGGGTGAAGAGAAAAGGAAGAGATGATGGACGATGAACGGCGAGCATGGCGAGGCCTCAGAGCAGAAAGACAGAGCGTCTGTCCCTGTCAGTCTTTGTCTCATTTCACCAACCTGTTAAAGGTCATCACAGACCAGTTCATTCATGCTGACAGAGTTTGTGGGTGTGTCGTAGAAATGTGACAGGAGGGAAAACGTGACTGATCCTCTGAATTATTGGTGGTTATCCACGTGAAGTGACCACTGAAGTTCGGCCATCTTTCATTCATATATGAGCTTCAATCCTGAAGATCGCTGCACAGAGTGTCACTGCTAGGAGTCTTTCTCTGCACCACAGTCACTGGGCTTGCCCCCTTTCTCTGCTGTTGTTGTTGCTCCTGCGATGCCTCTGCAGGGAGCGGTCCAGCGTCTAAATGGAGCGTAACATTACATGCACTGAGCAGAAAGAGCTGAAGACAAGAAAATAATGAGGCTCAAATGTCCGTCAGTTAATGTCTCCTGTTCCATGCCTAACATGAAGCCTGCCACCAACACTGAACCTAAATCGCCTCCTGGCTCCAGCAGCCATCGCGCTCGCCAGGAGCAGAGGTGGACTCGGGACTGTTTCGGGTCTCAGACAGGGATTACCTGTCCAGCTGGAAGCAGTCTGGCTGCTCGGAATACTTGGCTGAGTTTCCCAGCACTACTAACATCGTTAAGCGAGGGTCTAACAGCGACCATCATCAACAACAACGCATGGTTAAAAATTCACAAACACAATTTAATGATCACTGTTTGTTTTCAGCTGCCAGGATGCACGAAGAGGCAAAGACCGAGCAGCAATTAGGACTGACCCTGGAGGAGATTAGCGACCTCCACAGATCCACATCTTGAGAGCACATGTCTGAACAGAGACGACTGTCTCACTTCAGCCTTAAGATTCTCCTGCTCTGATGATCCAGCTCATCAGATCTGAGAGTCTGTGTTCAGGTGACATGTTTGCCAGCTTGAAGGCCTGTGGTACATAGCCGATCATTAGAGATAGGTTGATCATATATAAGATCGAAGCATTAATTAATGGCAGGACTTCTTTGAGCAGTTTTGTAGGAATGGGGTCTAAAAGACAGGTTGATGGTTTGGAGGAAGTAATTATTGAAGTTAACTCAGAAAGATCAATTGGAGAAAAAGAGTCTAACTTAACATCAATGGTACTAAGAGTAGCTGTAGATAATATTACATCTGTGGGATGATTATTGGTAATTTTTCCTCTAATGATAAAATTTTATTTGTGAAGAAGTTCATGAAGTCATTACTAGTTAACGTTAAAGGGATTGTTGGCTCAACAGAGCTCTGACTGTTTGTCAGCCTGGCTACAGAGCTGAAGAGAAACCTGGGGTTGTTCTTATTTTCTTCAATCAGTGATGAATAGTAAGATGTTCTGGCTTTGTGGAGGGCTTTCTTATAAAGCAGCAAACTATTTCTCCAGGCTAAATGATGATCCTCTAAATTTGTGACACGCCATTTCCTCTCCAGCTTACGAGTCATCTGCTTTAGGCTACGTGTTTGAGAATTATACCACGGAGTCAGGTACTTCTGATTAGAGACCTTAGTTTTCACAGGAGCTACAGTATCCAGAGTCGTACGTAGTGAGGAGGTGAAATTATTAACAAGATGATCGACCTCTGTTGGAGCAGCGTTCAGATAGCTGCTCTGCTCTGTGTTGGTACAGGGCATTGAAGATGATAACAGTGGGTGGATTATATTCTTAAACTACAGCGCTTTCAGAGCAGCACCAACTGCAGGCCAACATGGCGGAGGTGGAAGGAGAAATTACCAGAGGAAATGATGCTGAGGAGCACCAGAACAGCACCAAGGGAGCCAGTGGGGAAACAGGAAGCAGTGACTGAAGTTTCAAAGTAAGAGCCAAGGGATGGACCAGTAGTAAATCAAACAGTGATGTTCTTACAGAAGAATAAAAATGAAAAATGGCTAGAATGAGTCACTAATCCTTGGGTGGTCAATACCTGAGCAGCCCTCCAAAGTAAAAGTGCAACCAAGAAAATTATCAGTGGACTCAATGATGTCAGACACGTGAAGCTGGTGGGAAGAAATCCCTGCAGACGCCGTCAGAGCAGGAGAACAGCTGGAGCATAGACAGGATGTCCACATACTTTTGGCTGTTCAATGATCTGATGTGGTTTTTTTAAGCACATCTCCATCAGGGAACATTTGCACCAACCAGCAGGTGGGTGGGCTGAGAAGAAGACGTGAAAGTTTACGTGAAGAAGACATAAACTTTCAAAAAGAAAAACGCGCACAGTCTGAGTCACTGCAGTTTTAATGTTTAGAGTGAAGAATGCACAGCTTGAAGCTCTGCTGCATGATGTAAAGTCTCTGTCAAACACACAGGACCCCCGGGCGCCCGTGGGGGGATGATGCACTTCACTCCCTGATTGAAGAAGTGTTTGAAAGCCAGATGTTTGTGCTCTGGATAATCTAAACCCAGGAATTTGTTATTCTGATGTATAGAAACCAAAGTTTGGAGCAACTCTGACAGAAAGCAGCCTCAGCTCTGCTTTCAGCAGCTGATGGGAGTTTAAACCTTCAGCACCAGCAGACGAATCTTTATGCGTCTACTCTGTGAGGTTCGAGGAAAAGCACTGATGATGGAAAACTGCACCGGCTCATCTCAGTTTTTAAACCCACTCTTTGAATAGAACAATGAAACACCCGAGGCAGCTAAAAGATGGATGTGACGGATTTGTTCAGGACTTTGGAGACCTGTGAAACGATCCAGATGTTTCAGCCACTCAGCAGCTCGTTAACACATTTACAGGCACAATCGAGAAAAATATGGACTTCCAAGAAATCGTTGCAGTTTTTCTCTGAACTCATGTGGTGAGAAAAATTACTTCAGGCAGGTCCGACCAAGAAACGTCTTCAAAACTATGCGAGTGTGCGAGCCTTCGAGTCCACCGTTCATCATTTTGTGCTTGTTCTAACTCTGATAGAGGAGGCTAAACTGGTCAGGCTAAACTGGTCAGGCTAAACTGGTCAGACAGGCGACACTCTGAGACATTTAAAAAAGTCAAAGTTTGGTTGGAAAGCAAAGAGTCTTTTTTCTGTTCCAAGGAACAATTTTCAGTGTGACACAACATCTTTTTCTTTTAACAATCTGAAATGCAAATCCCTGCCCGCTCATCTTATCTCTACCACTGACGTTTACATCAGTTATTAGAGGTTTAGATTCCCGACAGATCTGTCATATCTGGTTTCAGTCCTTGTTCAGGTTCTTCACTCAGCATGGAAACCTGTCAGCGTGTTTGTTCACGCAGGGAAAGCCGGCGTTTCCATGGCTACAAACTCCAGGGGCTGGTTATTCTGACCAATGAGAGCAAATCCAGCCCTTCTGTTGCTTTTCACTGGAAATGCAGATCTGAGATCTGTGCCAATTTCTCTTACCAGTCCGTCAAACTGGATCCAACCAGTTAACTTCAGGATGTTTTTAAAGTACAAACTCAGATGCACCAGTTTGCTAAATCAGATTTTAATTATAAGGGAAAATTTCACCACTTCAAAAAGAGCCGAGGAGAAAAACGCGCCATGCATTTGTTATTCATTCGCCTCGTCAGCTCATGTCAGCTCTCTGCTTTTACTAAAGTGGCTCTGACTCACAAACAGTGTTGGTCAAGTTAATTGAAAAAAGTAATCAGTAACTAATTACTGATTACTTCCGCAAAAAGTAATCCCGTTACTTTACTGATTACTTATTTTCAAAAGTAATTAGTTACTTAGTTACTTTTTAAAAACACGATTTACAACCTGAATAGGTGATAAAGCGATAGATCTTTCAGCCCAATTCTACTTTTTCTGCATAATCCATCATACAAAATGTAATCAAATGGAAAAGTCTCTTTTTAAAACTTGTTTTATTCGTTTTAATCTTTTAACTTCATGCATCAAGCAAACATTTAATTATCTGCAACATTCTCTGACTGGAAGAAATTAGTTTAACATTTAAACCTATTTTCTGCACATTCCAGCTCATAAAATAAAATATTTTTTGTGTTTACACTCAGTCTTTCAAATAGATGCAAGTAAAACACAGTCCACCATCCCTGGACTCGCACCAGTTTGCATACAGGGAGAACCGGTCAACCGAGGATGCGATCGCCACAGTGCTGCACACATTACTGAAGCACTTGGAACACAGGAACACCTATGCACGGCTCCTCTTTGTAGACTACAGCTCGGCTTTTAATACCATCCGGCCATACAAACTCCGTCCCAAACTCCACCAACTGGGACTTAACTCTTCTCTGTGCAACTGGATTGTGGACTTCCTCACTAACCGTAGACAGAGTGTCAGAGTGGGTAAGAACACCTCTTCCACCCTTGTGGTCAACACCGGTGCCCCTCAGGGGTGTGTTCTGAGCCCTCTGCTATACACTCTCTTCACCCATGACTGTATTTCCTCCTGCGCGTCCAATCTCATTGTTAAGTTTGCAGATGACACTACAGTGCTCGGACTTATATCCAACAATGATGAGACAAACTATAGGACAGAGGTGCAACAACTAGAGTCATGGTGCCACGACAATAACTTGGTCTTAAACACCAAAAAGACCAAGGAGATCATTGTAGATTTCCGGAAGAGGGGCCATAACAACCATCTGCCTCTCTTCATTGGCAGTGAGGCGGTGGAGAGGGTGAGCAGTTTTAAATTCTTGGGGGTAACTGTGACCGAGGACCTGTCCTGGGGCAACCATATCACCTCAGTTGTACGGAAGGCCCAACAGCGCCTCTACTACCTGAGGAGACTGCGGAGCGCACACATTCCCAGATCTCTGATGCTGAACTTCTACAACTGTGCCATCAGCAGCGTTCTGACGTATGGATTTCTAGTGTGGTTCCCCAGCTGCACCAAGGCCGATCAGCAAGCACTCCAGCGGGTGGTGAAAGAAGCTGGCAGAATTATTGGAACAAGTCTGCCAGAGATCAGTAATATCTTCCCCACTCGCTGTCTGAGGAGGGTGCACAGTATCCTGCGGGACCAACATCACCCTGCGCGCCACCTTTTCCATCTGCTGCCCTCAGGGAGAAGGTACAGGTCTATACAGGCCAGAACATCCAGACTGGCCAACAGCCTGTATCCACAGGCTGTGAGGCTCCTGAACTCTCTGCCCCCCTCTCACGGACAATAACCATATCCAACTTCTTAATAGCAATGAACTGGTCTGCATTGGTGCATCATATCTTTATTCTCTTCCCCCTCCTGCCCCCCCCCCTCTTTCTTAAATAGATAACTATCATATCTGATATCATATCTCACAGTACAATAATATTGAATGGGTTGCATTGTTGTATTTTGTCATGTTTCTCAGGTCTTTGTCTGAATTTCTACGAACATTATTGCTAAGGATTGTCTTATTGCATTGGAGTCACACTGGGTTAAATATGTACACTTGGGTTTTAAGGGGTATTTATTATTTTCTTCTT
Source organism: Astatotilapia calliptera (assembly GCF_964374335.1). Lineage (NCBI taxonomy): Eukaryota > Metazoa > Chordata > Actinopteri > Cichliformes > Cichlidae > Astatotilapia > Astatotilapia calliptera. The sequence goes on along the minus strand of NC_137432.1, from coordinate 38,391,616 downwards.
TTTTTGGGTTGTATGGAAGCCCCAAACGCAATTTCATTGTTCTTGACAATGACAATAAATAAATACTACTACTAAAATAAATAAAGTCAAAGACTCAGCGGTCCTGTTGCTCTATTTTCACCTGTAAAGCAGGAGTGGGGCAGGCGGAGGTTTACCCTGGTGCAGGTGTGCCGCGGTCAGTGGAAGAATCCGCGAGTTTCTCTGTGAGTTTCCCATTACGTCGTAGCTACTCGGTGCTTGTTGGAAGTTTAGGGGTTTTTTCGCTGTAAAAATAAGTTTTCTTCCCACGCACAGCGGACACTAATGTTTTTGTCACTTTTTATGGAATCAAACTCAAAGTAAGGTCAGTACTTCCACGCTTTAAACGCTGCACGCTCATACTCTCTCTGCACTCGATATATGATCCATTGTTGATCTGCACACAGCTGTTGTCACGAACGTCGCACTCGCTTACGTCACTGTCGTGAGACATTCTCGCAAAAAATCACGGTTTTAGTAACGCAGTAACGCAGCGTTCCTACGGGAAAGTAACGGTAATCTAATTACTGTTTTTGCAATAGTAATCCCTTACTTTACTCGTTAGTCAAAAAAAGTAATCGGATTACAGTAACACGTTACTGCCCATCTCTGCTCACAAATGACCTTTCTCCGGCTCTTCCTGCAGCCTCTCAGTCCTTCGTGTCTGAATCTTAAACTCTGAACTGAAGGAAACCCGACTGTTTCACCTCATCCGAGCCTTTTCTTCTGTTCTGAAAGCTGGCGAGGCCTGGCTATTCCTAGTGGGCTCATCACCTTGCAGGTGGCCCAGAGACTTGACCACCTACTCTACCCTGACCAGCTGACATCTGCGACGAGGTGTGGTCAGATTTAAAACTGAATATTCAGAGCCCAAACGCCTGGGATTCGTTTTATGCATGTTTCTCCTCTTATTTGAGAGTTTGGAGATGTGAAAATAAAAATATGCACAGCTGTAACAGTGATACAAACACAAAGGAAGCATTGTAAGCACACGTTAGCTAACCAGCAGACTGGTGTTACCCACAGAGTTATAATCATAAAAAAAATCCCCCCCTCGTGTCTGGCAGCTCTGACGAGGCGTCTCGCATTAGCTTAATTTACTGAAAGTGCCTCTAAAGCTGAACGAATGTTAATGGAGCCTGAAAAGAGGGCAGTGAGGGTCCAAAGAGGAGAACTCCATAAAACTAAAATCCCTCAGCATGTTTTTGTTCAGAGTTCGGAAACCAACCAAAGCTCTGTTACTTAAAAATATTTGTGGTTTCGCAGAATTCTCACCGGGGCTAAAATCTGATATCGGTAGTCGCCACTGAAAACAAACAACATAAATTACGGAGTGTTGTTAATGCACCGAGGACATAAACTGGCTCAAACATCAGGTCGGTGCAGCCAGAGACAGCAGCAGGAGTCTGGGCTGATTCAGTCTCTGTGCTGAAGGTGGTTCAAAACCAGGAAGTGATTATGTTAGTAACAGGAAACTGACATGAACCTAATGACAGGACAGGGGAAGTGAAACTAAATACATTGAACAAAGAACACAAGACTCCTTCAAAATAAAACAGGAAACATGGAGAAAAAATACAATAATCAACAAAATAAAACTAAAATGTCTTGGTACTGGGTCGCACCGTGACATTTTTCTTCCTGTGCAATCGACTGGAAGGCAGACAATGGAGCACTACAGCAATACAGCTTTTGAAGAGCGGAGATGTGGACGTTACTTTTATTTTTATTGCACAACAGGACAAGAGTGTGACAGTAAAATTGGACAGAAGCTGCTAACACAGCTTTGGTCTTTGCAAGTGTCTGCACAGACAGCATGCTAACGCTAAGCTAGCCAAGAACCCAGACTGGTGTTAGAGCTGAGCGCACGCCGACCCGAGCCCGCAGCCTGAGCGACGAGCACGCAGCCTCCGTTTCTACCTGTTCGTGTTTGTAGAGTCGTCTGCTGGTTTTCAACTTTGCTTTGTGCGTTTTAAGTTCAGACGTAAACACTAAGACAAAGATGTGAATCAGGCGGCTGGTGTGGATATTGATGCAGTGCCATAGCAGCGGATTTCAGGGCGAATGGTTAGTATTTAAAATGCATGTGTTTGTCCCAGGCAGTAAAAACATGAAAGTGCTGAAGTATCATTTGATTTTTGTGTTTTACTCGAACGCAGGCATTTCACCAGAAATTACATTTCTGTTGCAGGGGAGGACTGCAAGACCGTCCACAGAACCACGCGGGCCTGGTTCTAATCTAGGACCACATGAACACTGACATGTTGCTTTTTATGTTTTCCTTTTGAACACTGGAGCAGCTTTTTCAGCACTTTTTAATGTGAGAAAACCACTTTTGACTTGTTTGTTTGCATTTTCTCTCACAATGTTCCCAATGTGAGAGAAAATCAAACAGCAAACTCGAAGGGCTCAGAACTAAAACCGATAGTTATCTGCAGGAAACTCCTCATTATGGATTTGTTGCAGTAACATCCTGGAGAAAGCCGGAGCTAAAGCTAATTATGTAATTACTTCCTGTCACAACTTAAACTAAGCAGCAACAGATGAAAACCACAGAGGATCAGAGACGACCCAACATCAGCTTCAGCCACCAATAAAACTCCACAATCAGCTCCCAAACCAACAAACGTCACCGCAGCAGTGGAGGAGGTGAATCCCTCTGAGGCGAGATTAAAGCACCAAAGAAGAAGAACAAAGATTCGAGCATCTGTGATGAAATGTTAATTAAACACTGAAGGTTTCACAGCTTATTTCAGGTGTCAGTGTATGTGTGCAGTGAATCAGCTGCGAGGTGCAAGGAGAAACCAAACAGATGTCACATGTTTACGAACACTCATGGCCAAGGATAGAAGTGACGAGACTATGGCCTGTATTTGTATAGCGCTATAGTATCAGGAGGCAGCCTGGGATCAAACCACCGACCTTCTGACGAGTGGCTGCCCTGCTCTGCCACCTGAGCCACAGCCAGAAATTAGAAAATATATTCAGTTTTTTAAATTTTTACAGTTCGGTAACTGACTTTTCTTCTTCTTTATTAAACGTTTAAGCAGGATTTTAAACATAAATCACTACCTGGCAGAGAGTCGGCGCTTGGCTCAAGGACACTTCAGCTGGATGACGGGTGGTCAGGAGACTCTGATGATCCTGGATCGCAAAAACAAACAAAGAAGAGTCAGCATCAGCAACCAGCAGCTTCACCCGTAGCGCTGCCTCGACATGCCAAACGCTCACTCGCAGGAGGAACTCTGGGTTTATCTAATTAACCTCGTTTTGTTTAGACATCTGTTCAATGAGGCGCTGCAGCTGCACGCAGAGCTGTGTCTACAACACATTTCCATCATGCAGTTAACAGCTTGACTTCAGATTTGGTTTCCGCTTTGGTCAAAGGGCCATCTAACGTGTAACTTCAGACAAAGCTGTGAGGTCAGCTGATCTCGTTTCCAGATGTCATTAGCTGATGAATTTCGTCGGATTCAGTTTGAAAGATTTTTGCTGGATGTTACATCAAAACTGCTTTCCCCTGCGTACAGTTGCTGCACAGCTGCAAACCACCTTTTATGCTGTGTCAGACTGATGTTGCTCTGTTCTGGGATTAAAGCTGCCCCGTTTGAAGTGCAGGTATTCCCTCATGTTCTGTCAAAGGAAACCATTGCTAATTTACATGTGTGGGAAGCTACAAATGTTCAGATTGTAAGGCAAACAAATCAAAAACAAAACAGCGTTTGGTTTCCTTGTCTTGATGTGGTCGACTCTGAGGTTTATTTGAAGTGCCAGTACCCTTTCCTCTGTCATTTTAAAGTACAGACAGTGTCACGTGTCTGTTGTTCTAGTAACAGCACAGTCACAGAAACTGTAGAGCAGCTGAAGTCCGTTACACTTAGGGTTAGGGCAGAGTGGTTTACCAAAAGGACTTCACAGGTGTTCCTGTGGTTTGCAGCAGGGGCGCTAATGAAACATTAGCAGAGAAGACGTAGCAGCTGGACCTCTGGATCCTGTTTCAAATCACAACAACAGTTGCTTTATATTGTGAGGTTGACCCAACAATCATATGACCCCCTATGAGCAAGCATTTTGGCGACAGTGGGAAGGAAAAACTCCCTTTTAACAGGAAGAAACCTCCGACAGAATCAGGTTCGGGGAGGGGCGGGGCCATAACATGGCTGCTGTGAAGTCACTGTGCTAACAGACCATCCAAGAAGGCGGAGCTCCGGTTTTGCAGAGTAAAAATCGGAACACTAATCAGCAGGAACCTGTTTTTGTGTGACGCTCCCAGCTTGAGAATTAAGCTACACAGCAAAATCTCCAGTGTTAAATTAACACTAGAGTGTCTATATGGGTCCACTCCTCTGAGTGTTAAATACAACACTGTTGAGTGTTAAATTTACATTTTTGACAGTGTTATATGTTTAAAAGTAACCTAGTCAGTTTTGAAGATTAACAAAGGCTAACACTGAGCAGTGCTGATCTTCTAACACTGGAAAATAACTCAAGGTGTTAGAAATATTCCCGTGTGATGTTCCAGCTCACATCCGATGCTGGTATATGACAAGAAGTCATGAAAAGCACACTAGGTCCACTTTGTCTCTTTGGTGGACCTTCATGTTAAACATGACTGTTTCCAACACTGAGCTCAGTGCTTGCATTCTGCTTTCATGGCACAGAAGCCACACCCACCTCAAGCCCTCTGTTTTTCAGGGGCAGCCAATCAGAAGAAAGGTGAGAACAGCTGTAGCCCAGTGTGAGATAAAGAAGGCTCATTTTGGACAGCTAATCATGCAAAGCTGCTGAGTCCTAGAATCAAAGTACAGATTATGGCGCACTGACGAGATTTCCATTCATGTGAGGATGAATCCATCAGACGGGGCACTGCATAACCACTTTTCAGTTTTTGCTTCACCTTCCAAAGCTGCTGCTGATCCATCAGTCTCACATGTGTACACAGAAAATACACAAAACCAAAGGAGCTTCCTGCTGCGAGGCCAGCGTCCTGCCCGAGAGCAGATAAACAGGAAAAAATAAATCAGATGTGAGCGGAGGAGTGGCGTGTCTGCAGGGACGTCTCCGCTTCCCCCAAACACACTCAACATGTACACGAAAGCCTCCATCGCACCTGCTCGGCTCATCTGCTCTCAGGCGACTGCCGGGACGACGAGGTCTTTCCTAATTTGGCATCTCGATGTATGCTCCAGGACAAACTGTCATCGGTGCCTCTCGAACTGTCGCTGAGTTTGTACCTGGAGCTTTTTTTAGATTCTAATTATTTAACACATGTAAGTGGCACAAAAAGGTCCCAAGAAGGCAGGAGGGTTATTAAAGCAGCAGAAAATTAAAGAACACAACATGTCTGTATGTCCGTGCCATCAGCTGATGCTCTGTGAATATAACACAGGCCAGATGCAAAAACTGAGCCAGCGAGAGTCACATCCTCCCATCATAACAGAGCAGAGCCCGATGCACAAGTTTCAGCTCAGAACATCAGCAGATGTTAAAAAGACTCCAAAGGTCCATGTCCTCCAGTAAGAAACTCGCTCACGGTTTCTGTTCATGCGCCAAAACTAAAGCATTATGAGACCCTGGCGGCGGCGGCTGCTGGGTTCATGTTTCCCAGAATAAAACAATGAAAGTTGGACAGATTCAACTATGGTGAAAACTCCCACTTCATAATCCCTCCAAGTGGGATGATTACACGTACAAGTATGATTGTGTTTCTTTAGTGAGACAGTGAATGTGCCTCACACCGTGTCACATGATGCAGTGGGAGGCATTCGTGAATCATGACCAGCTGACAAACTGATTTAGTTTCGAGAACACTCAGGAGCTCAGTTCAGACCCGGGCCCAGCCCGCTCCCCGTACAGGTCTCGTTTTACTATCAAACACATGCATCAATGTAAATATCACCATATCACGTTAAATTTTATAATTATTTTAAATTCAAAATAGAGTATTTAAAAGTAGAATGGGAGGCAGAGCCTTCGGTTTTCAGGCCCCTCTTCTGTGGAACCAGCTTCCAGTTTGGATTCAGGAGACAGACACTATCTCCACAGCCTCCACTTTCTACTGCTAGTGACCACACAGGTCGTCCGACGGGAGGAAAGCTGTCCTTAAACCCAAGCTGTTCAGCTCAGATTGGATTGTTCTGCAGAGGCTACGTCACTGTTTGTGGAGGAATTTCTGAATTTGTGCTGCTTATCACAGCCCACCGAGACGAGAGCAGACACACACACACACACACACACACACACACACACACACACACACACACACACAGGAGGAGGGGTCTGATTCTAATCTCATGATCTGATTGGTCCCTGCCTTCACAAACTTTCCCTGCTAATGACTTTACATTTACATTTACTATCACCTCAAGAATATATCAAGGATAAAAGATCTGATGTCTCAACAGGACCTGGAAAAACTAGTCCATGCATTCATCTTTAGTAGGCTTGATTACTGTAACAGCATCTTTACATGTCTACCTAAAAAATCAGTCAGACAACTACAGCTCATTCAGAACTCTGCTGCTCGAGTCCTCACTAAGACCAAAAAAGTGGACCACATCAGTCCAGCTCTGAGGTCCTTACACTGGCTGCCTGTCCGTCAGAGGATAGACTTTAAAGTCCTGATGCTGGCCTATAAAGCTCTGAATGGTTTAGGACCAAAATACATCAGTGACCTCCTGACCCAGTATGAACCTTCCAGATCCCTCAGGTCATCTGGATCCGGTCTTTTATCAGTTCCCAGAGTCAGAACCAGACACGGAGAAGCTGCATTCAGCTTTTATGCTCCTTATATCTGGAACAAACTCCCAGAAAGCCTCAGATCAGCTGAAACACTCAGTTTATTTAAATCCAGGTTGAAGACTCACCTGTTCTCAGCTGCATTTGAATAAAGCACCAAATCCACACTTTAAGCTTAAATTTCAAAACTTACATTTAACTACTGATTTTATCTACTGTTCTGATTTTATCTGTTTTGATTTTATATACTGTTGTTTGTTTGTTTGTTTGTTGGTTTGTTTGTTTGTTAATTAGTTAGTTAGTTTATTTGCTTGTTTTATTCAATTTTAAATCATGCTTTTTATTTGTTCTTGTTTCTAATGTCTCTGTAAAGCACTTTGAATCACCTTGTTGTTGAATTGTGCTATACAAATAAACTTGCCTTGCCTAGAAATGTAAACTCTGACCAAAAAAGGCCCAACAGTCTATACACACACACACACACACACACACACACACACACACACACACACACACACACACACACACACACACACACACACACACTCGTATGGCTCACAGGAGGGGATCTAAGCTATAAAATGAGCAGGTCATACATGGCTGCAGTCGACAGTGTGGGCGTGTCCATCGTTGTGGGTGTGGTGTGTCAGATCAGTGTCATAAACTGATTTTAATAAGCTGACGAGTGGAATACAGTGGAAACCCCCACCCTCAGTTTTCAGAATAAAAGCTTTCTTAAACGTCACTCAGAGGCCACGCCCCTATTAATGCAAATTTGCATGCTTGCATAAATAAAATCTTTCAGAAGAGGCTGAGAGCATCGAGAAAATGCTGGAGAGCGGTGCTGATTCTGGAATGTTCTCCTGGAGCTGAGGGGACCTCACTGACGCACTGCAGACACATTTTAGGCTCTTATATGATGAAACTGCAGAGCTTTTTAGGCGCCGTCCAAAGACTGAAATGGAAACCAGAGGAGCTGCAGATGGAGAGGATGGGGGCTCACAGTATGGAAGTTCAACAGTGACAAAAACACGACACAAACCTGCAGAGAAACTAATCTTTGTTTTACAGATGTCAGCTTTTATCAGCGTCATTTGTCCTGTTTTCAATATTAGTCTACAGATACGAACACATTAACCACACAGCACAGCTTCAACTCGAAGCTTTTACATTCACAGCTCAGCAGTTAGAGCTCTGAGATCCCACAGCGTCCATGAATGTCTGCATCTTCGCGAGGGCCTGCAGAGCCTCGGCACGCGGCGAGACTCGCACGGCCATCCTCAGCCTCATCCTTAAAAACAGTTTGACTTCCTCTCCAACACATTTGTTTGATTATTATTTGATTATCTGAACTTTGTCTGTTTCTGGTGTTTTTCAGTGGACATTAAGCTCGATGTTACTCAAAGGCAGTGACTTGTGTTTGTCTCCTACCCCAGATTAATCCTCAGATTAATGCTGGGATGGATTTCATGACTCCTGGCTGAGAGGAGGACCCACTAACTTTCATCAATAAATTAAAAACCAAACAAACTTAAGTGCGATCTTGGTGGTGTAGGCAATATTCAAATGAGCTCACGTCAGGGGACCCAAATGAAGGTAACTGAAATAACACCTCACAGAATGATAAGAAATGTTTTCATTTTATATTTTGTGTCTGTCTGTAACAGACGGTCACATCTTAACATGTTTAAATATTTTAACTGATGTGTTTTGTGTCCTTTTAAATAATAAAAATCTCATAAAACTTGTGCAAATGTTGTTTTCTCAGAAATCTGTTTTTAGCGTCTTCATCCCAAAGATAAGTTCAGGATGTTTGAAACAGAGGAATCGATCAGAAATAAGGTTGTGTTTAAAAACAAAATCTATTTCCTGATTCAAATCGATTTTGGTCTGAATAAAGTGATCTCGATTCATTAAATCCTGGATTTAAATATAAATGTAATTAATCAGAAACTCCAGAATCAGCTCAACCAGGAGATGAGAGCAGAAACACAGAGCGTGGATCGTCCACAGAGCGTGGATCGTCCACAGAGCGTGGATCGTCCACAGCCGTCGGGGCTGAAACACAATGATTGCTCAGCTGTGATCGAACCTCTGTGACTCTGCTTCACTTCAGCAGCATCAGGTTGCTTCAGTCTTTGATCGACTGCAGAAGAGTTTGAAGCTTCTCTGCTATAAAAAGCCAGAACAGGAGAACCTGCTTCATGTTTTATCCTCAGTTACTTTGACACAAAGACGTCTGCGGTGATGCTCACACCTCTGATGGAGCCTCACAGCGTCAGCTTTGTCTTATACATGGATACGTGCTGATAAACGATCAGAGTTTTTCACACTCGATGATAGAAATCGGTGAGGACACCCAGCCCTAATCAGAAAGTATTGATCGTCCATGCATTCTGGCTCTGACTCCACCCGAGCCTCCAGCAAACTTTTCTCATGCAGTAAAAGCTAACAGCTGAAAAGTTGACTCTGAGTTTGATTGTGATAAAAACTAAACTGATGTCCTTGCCAAACAGTTTCTGCTTGAAATGAAAAAAGCACTTTAGATTTTGGACGTTAGAGCATTTGAGACATTTCAGAGTCAGCAGTATTCAGATGAAGCCACAGTCACACTGCAGCACCGCAGGCTGAGGCTAACAAAGACTCTACAAACCACAAAACCCAACCAGCAATAAAAAACTGCACCTCATCGCGTCTCAGTGATGAACCACAAAGTAAAACATCTGAACGACTGTCTCTGACTAAAAATCAAACAATCATCACAAAAACTGCTGCAGGAAAAAAAACTTTGCACATTCTGTGCATTAAAAAGCCTCCATAGACTCATTTACCTCACAGATGAAATGCAAACAAAGCACTTTAAATGCATCAGCTCCTGTTAGTCTTTGCATGAATAATAATCAGCAATAGGAATGAATCATTTCCCACACTTGTCGTCCTTTACAGGAAACATTCATAGCTAAGCGTCACCTTTCTACTGTCTGACACAACATTCATGTTCAAACTGAAATAAATGAATTCACAGGTTAAAACTGAGGAGTTTCTGAACCAATGAAAACTGCACAGAGAAGCTGCATGAACATCAGCCTCTGAATCAATCACTATCTGCTCCTTTCCCCCAGATAAATCGCTGCAGCCATCCTACCCATGCACAGGCTGCGAGTCACTTACAGATGTGCCGCTCTGCGTCCGTGCCCTCCACACATACAGCACACGAGTGGTTAGCCATATAGGGAGCTGTAACTTTTTCTGTAGGAAACGCCTTGCTGCTGTCTCCACTCCTCCCACCAGCCTGCAGTGGGGGAGAAGTGATTGCTCATGTGAGTGTAATTTATAGCTAAAGACACCAGATTGGTCTGTGGAGTTTACATGTTGTTCTGCAGGAAACCTGCTTCCTGTTTTCTTCCTTGAGCTCTTACATGGCCTACATACTTGGTTGCTTCTCTGTGTTGCTTCAGAGGACACACCGGTGGGCTCTTCAGAGGGTGCTGATATAACATGTGTACATATGTTCAGAACCACACCAAGCATACTGTGTGCTTACAGCTTTGACTCCATGGTTGATCAGCGCACCTCATTCCCTCAGCTCATTATGTGCTTCTCTAGGAAAGTCCCGCCTTCTTCAGAGGAACAGACCCTGCATGCTGTACAGGCCCGCCTTTTCCTTGGAGCTCCCATGACAGGAAACTAGTTTCTGGTGCTAATAACCTTCACCGCACCACCTCGAGAATGAGACGACTCCCAACATCTGCTCGAGAAACAAAAAGACTTACTGAAGAAGTGGAGCGCACTTGTTCACTGGGGAAGGTTTTTCTTCTCTGCAAGAAAAAAATCCAAGAAGAGAAATCTCATCAGTGAAGCAGCTTAAAGTGAAACATCTGCCTCCATCGCAGCCGCTCCGAGGCCCAAAGGCAGAATGTTTCAGCTTGTACACATCTGGATGTGCATTAAGGCTGATCAATGACATTTAAAAAATAAAATCGTATCAGAAACGTGAGCTCGGACTTCCTGGAGCCCCGAAAGAGAGGCTGACACTGAGTTTTATTTTGACTGGTGTTTTCTTATTTCTCGTTCGGATCTTCATGGATGATTTTACTTATGTTTACATTCTCAGATCCTCTTACATGTAGTCTAGCCTGTGTGTTACGGGTTTCGGGTGTTTGTGGACACAAAAGCAGGCACAGGACAGAGAAAACCAGCCGTTTATTAGGCTGATAGCAAAAAACTAAATCAAGGTGAACTGGAGAAACTAAAGCTATGACATGAACACAGCCTGAACAGGAACATGAAGAAAACCTGAGACATGAAGAGCCGAGACTCACGGGACATGTAGCGAGACAAACACAGCTGACACAAATGAGCCTGAACGCCACAGAGGAAGTAAACACACTGAACATGGAACATCAGACTCTTCAAAATCAAACAGGAACAACAAGAGACGAAGACATGACGAGCTTGACAAATGTCGAACGAGGAACAGCAGACGTGACAGACGGGGAGACACAGAACACAAGGAGAGACGCAGATAAGAGGGACGAGGACACGGGCACAGAGGACAAGACAGACTTATACAGGAAACAAGGACACATAGAAGAGACATAACTAGACGCAATAAAATAATAACACAATCATTAAACAAAATAAACTGGAAATACTGGGTGACAGATCCGGGCCTGACACTGTGATTGTGTTCCTGGTGTCCTGTTGTTGTTTGTATGTTAGACGACGCCGTCTGTTTCTTCCTGTTCTTTAGTCTCTCGTGCTCGGTGATTCGTGTCTGCTCTCTGCTCATCAGCCTCCCGAGTATTTAGAGTTGATGTCTTCTTTAGTCTTAGTCAGCGTATCTGTGTCCTCCACAGATACGCTCTTTTTGGGCTGTTTCATGTTTTCCTCACACTGTACGTTCTCCCTGTTTGCACTCTGGGTCCTCATCACGCTCCACCATCTGCTTTGTCTCCAGACTTTGACACGTGGACGCTCTGTTACAGTGACCTCACAGCAGCCATGTTGTTGGTCACATCAGCCTTTAAAACCC
>NC_137432.1:38209825-38377325 GCF_964374335.1 Astatotilapia calliptera | reverse complement strand
GCTGGTCTTTTATTCTTCGGTGCTCCTTCCTGCACTCCTCGATGGCTGAAGGACTGAGATATTATTACACTTCCACAGCTTCTTTGTAGAACTGTTCTATTAGCAGCGGTATGAGAAACACCTCACTGTGTCCAAACTGTTGTGACGATGCTGACTGCAGCGCGTGGAAAGGTGGGAGAGCTGCGCCGTGCTGCCAAACGCAAATTACACATGAAAAAAAGACGTCTTTTGTCTATAGTGCCCCCAATTAATCTCATTTTCTAAAGCAGGATAATTAACCACGTCTGCTGTGTGTCCACTTTAATATCCGCTTGTAAAAGCTCTGGGGACATTTTACAGATGTTGAAAATTATTTAAGCTGCAGGGTGTTTGTGTGTCAGGGAATATCAGCAGCCTGTGTGAAACACGGCGCTCCTCCTTCTGGGTCACAGACAAAGAGAATCCACCCGGTCCTGGTGTTGGCCCGGGTCACGTGTGACGGAGCCTCTTACCAGTCTGCTGCTGGTCCCAGCAGTGACTGTACTGTGGCCATAATGACGTTAAAGCAAAGACGATCGTCCTCACTGACACAGGAATTCAATAACACTTTGATAAGACGAAGGAAGATGACATCAGAGGGTCACAGCCTCAGGAGCAAACACAAAATGACGAGTGACGTCACCGTGAGCCACGGTGCTATGCTGCAATAGATGTAGGCTGCCGGGGATTCCCATGATGCACTGGGTGTTTCTTCTTCACTCACTGTGTGTTAACAGACCTCTGCACTGAATCATACCTGTTATTAACCTGTTTCTCTTCCACAGCATGTCTTTGTCCTGTCTTAACCCCCTGATCCATAGTTGGTCGCAGCAGATGGCCCCGCCCCTCCCTGAGCCTGCCGGAGGTTACTTCCTGTTAAAAGGGAGTTTTTCCTTCCCACTGTCACCCAGTGCTGTTGACAGGGGATTGTGTGATGAGGTTTTCTCCTGAAAATTGTAGAGTAGCATAAAAATCACCTTGACGACAGTCTTGTTGTGAGTTGATGCCATCTGATAACCTTGAATGGAACTTTTCTTGTCGCCGACGTCCTGCTCAGGAGACACGTGCGTGAGGCGAGAAGGAAAGAGGTTACCATGGTATCATTAAAAATCATCATCTCAACTATTCATCCTGAATTCAAGCAGATCTCATAACACAGCAGATGCAAACATGACGAAGGCTGAAAGAACCTCGGACGGTGAACTGCGGGGCGACGGTGTGGCAGCTTTCCACAGCGGTGCACTTGGATAAAACCCACTAAGGACGAGGTAAAAACAACAAAAGCAAACTCCAGAGGTGTGACGAACAGACGGCTCCGAGTGGCCTCTGGAGCCTGATGGCAGCTTCTCACCAGCCAGTAATCAGCAATAAGGGTATATCAACTCAAATCAAGTAACCCAGACTGCCCGTAGCACAGGGGGAGGAGCTTCAGCACGTGCTGACCAGAGTCCGCAGCTTTGATTTTTAATGGCTCATTGATGGATTATTAACTTTAAGAGCGACCAGAAGTCACACAGGATGTTTACATAAGGACCACCTGTGAGCTGAGCTAAGAACACGTCCCACAGACGCTCCCCGACTCTGCGAATGGTGCTCGTGGTCGTTCGTGGTCATGACAGTTTGCACATTAATGAACATGACAATGAGCTTGTGGCTCGTTAGGCCACGGAGGAGGAGACGCAGCCCTGTCAGCATGCAGGCAGCTGTGGGGCTGAAGGAGCTGGAAGCAGCTGTGCACACGGCTGGATCACGTGACGAGTGAAAAACACGTTCTTGGTGTGTTCCTCACACTGGAGTCCCAGCTCATTACAGTGGACTCACACTGCGTACTATTCTTGTTGTGCGAGCACTTTGCAACTTGTTATTGTGTCTATGTACGCACTTCTGTTTGTCCTTCTTCGGTGTGAATCTCACTGGGAGCACTGGTTTTGATAAGTGTTATAGGTCTTCTTATACTTGAACACTGGGCGTTTCCAGTAGAGGTGGGAATCACCATACATCCCACGATACGATATTATCACAATACTTAACGCACGATACGATATTATTGCGATATTATTTTTTAAAATATTTTGCGATATTCAGATTCTGTACATAAAGTTAAACTTTATCAATATTCATTTTATCTAATATCAAAGTCTCGCACTCAGTCTTTCTCTCATTTCAGTTTTATTGTTGACAAACTGAACGGTTTGTATTACAGTCTAGTCCAACTTAACTGAATGCAACCATCTGGTACAATTATAGCTATTTATGAAAACTATGCAGCCCATTCAGCAACTGAAGAATTTGAAAGTAAATTAAAACAAAATATAATTTTACATTAAATAAAAAAGTTATACTTAATTAAAATAAAACATGTCTTAAATTAAAATAAGTAAACTGTCATGTTTATTGCTGCCAAAAAAAAAGTTAAACACATTTGGACAGTGTCAGGATTGTTGCTCAGAAAAAGGATCAACGTGCTCTGAAGTCAGAGCACAGAAACCTTTTTGTAACAAAATATCTGCTGTCCCTGTATCGATACATTATTAGCAAACAAAATATCACGATGCTACACAGTATCGATTTTTTCCCCCACCCCTACTTTCCAGTATGTTTTGTGTGAGAAACAAGCTGTACCTCTTCATAATATCATAGCATTATTTTTATCAGTACATAAAAGACTAAGCCGAATATTTATGGCTCATGTTTTTGTTGATTTCTGCCTATTTGATGATTGCTGACCAGGGGCCTGAGCCTCCAGTCCTCGAGGGCCACCTCAGCATGCAGTCACGTTCGATACTCGTGCTAATGACCTACTAATTGTATTCAGGTGTGTTGCAGCAGGACAGCGGCCCTCGAGGACTCCTGCTGCAGACTGCAGGTGCGATGTCACTGAGATCATCTGCGTTCCTCAAACTCAGCGTTCTTCCCGTCATCGTAGCGAGGAAGAGAAAGGACAGTGTGACTGAGAGCAGGTGGATGCTCACCTGTGGACACAAAGCTGTCCAGCTGCTTCGTCGGCTCCACCTTCACACCTGAGTTACACCCACAGGGGAGAAATAAACAGCAACACAGACAGTGATCCGAGTGCGTGCTTGTAATGATGTGGACTCACTGACGACTTAATGTAGTTGAAATCTGTTTGTTTTTAACTAATTGGAAACAAATTTCCAATAAAGTCAGAGAAGCAGTGGTGCTGAGTTCTGCCAGGACGGCCTACCAGCAAATAAATTCAGATTTTATTAGAAATATGACAGATTTCTGTTTTAAAAGGGCTGCAGTGATGTTCTGGGGCAGGGCGTCGTGCTGCGCTCTCATTGCTTCGCCTCAGCGCTGCCTTTCACACTGTGGGCCGCACATGTTAACCTCCTGAGACCCGAGCTCTTTCATGGCATTCGTTTTTAATTTCTCTTTCCTATTTGGGCTGATTGGGACCTGATGACAGTAAAAACAAAGAATTACTTGATTTTTGTTTTTTACAAAAATGAGATCCACATATGAGGACAGTAGTTTTAAATTTCAATAGAACAGCAGCAGTGCAACGTCCTCGTACGTGCACATCAGGCCCTTTGTAGAGCAAAATGTAGTTTTTTGGTCTCGACAACCCAAAATGTGATGTCCACTGTTAAGAAGAGATTACCTGAAGTGCCTCAATGCTGTGCTTTATATTAATAAGTGTTGTGTAAAGTGCTTTGGGTCCTTAGGGACTAAGTAAAGCGCTGTACAAATGCAGGCCATTTACCATTTTACCCAACATGACAACACACCGCCAGCTCTACGTCAGTCATCTGTTTCCACCCCCCTCTCACACTGACCACTAGTAGTCTCCTCATGCCATCAGGGAGCGTTTGATTGGTTGTCGTTTACCAGCCAATTCGGTGCAGTGAAAGAGGTCGTGTTTCGTCACAAGCAGGGATGAACCACCAAGGAGCTGGTGGTGGACTTCAGAAGGGGTCAGCACAGAGACTACAAGCCCATTATCATCAATGGAGCTCCAGTGGAGAGGGTGCAGTCCTTCAAGTATCTTGGTGTCCACATCTCCTCAGACCTGACATGGGCTGCCCACATTCAGGTCCAGACCAAAAAGGCTAGGCAGCGCCTGTATCACCTACGACAACTGAAGAAGTTCAGGGTCTCTCCAAAGATCCTCAGGATTTTCTATACAGGCGCTGTGGAGAGCATCCTCACACAGAACATGACATCGTGGTTTGGGAACAGCTGTGTGAAGGACCAAAAAGCTCTCCAGAGAGTGATCCGTACAGCAGAACGCTGCTGCAGGATTGCTCTCCCCCCGCTTCAGGACACCTACACCAGGAGATGCCGGACTAGAGCAGCGCAGATACTGAAGGACCCGTCCCATCCTGGCAACAAACTGTTCCAACTTCTGCAATCTGGTAGAAGGTTCCGCATCTTCTGGGCAAGGACAGAGAGACTCAAGAGGAGCTTCTATCCCCAAGCCATCCGTGCCCTAAACACACACACCCGCCCTCTCACATCATCTATAATTGACTGAGACAGGACTCTTCCAGACATTAAACCAAGGCACAATGTACATTTCAATTCCTTTAATTTTAAATATGCTTATATTGTCTATCCTGTAAAATAGTCAGATGTCTATTCATATTAATGTACAGAATTCACCTGCTTGCTGCAACTACTGCACATTCACCCAGTGTGTGTATACACATATACATGTATACTAGGGGTGCAACGATATTCGTATCGATATTGAACCGTTCGATACAGTGCTTTCGGCTCGGTACGCATATGTATCGAACAATACAACATTTGTAATTTATTTTATCAACTTTCCTTCTGACGATGCTGTCTGTGTTGAGCGCTCAGTGAATCTGTGTTCGACTACTCCGCCTAGGCTGCACTGTCCAGCGCAGATCCACTGAGCGCTCAACACAGACAGCATAGTCAGAAGGAAGAGAGCAGGGCAAGCTAGCAAGGCAGAAGTTAAGCTCTCCTTGTAACATGGACCTCCCCCATCCTCATTCAGATCTGGCGTTTGGAATTATTTTGGTTTTCATGTGACGTATGACCCTGAAGGTAAGCGAGTCATGGACTAAAGTAAAACAGTATGTTGGATGTGCCATGCAATGCTTAATTACATTGGTGTGAACTAGTGTGTTAGCGCAGTTAGCTCGTTAACGTGTTGGCCGTCTAGCCCCATGCACGGGGCGATCGGCGGTAACTCGTTAACGGAGATTTGCCGTGTTGTGGCGTTAAGGTCATTTCAACGAGATTAACCTGAAAGCACTAGTGGGAACACAACGAATATGACTGCACATTTACGCCGACATCATCCTAGTGCAAAGACAAAAACAACAAGCATGCTACTAACTTTAGCCGAGTCATTTAGACAGCTGTTAGCACATGATTCTCCTTATGCTGCTGAGAATATAGCCCAGAAGAAGCGGATAGTATAGCTTTTATTTTGGAAAGAGACATTTCTCTGTAATAAACTCTCTTTTCCAAAGATGAGTGATTCCTCAATCAGATATAGGGCTTGCAATATCGCTAGCCCGACGTCCCGGAGCTAGCGATTTTTTCAGTCGGGCTACCAAAATCTATCTCTGCCCTGCCCGTCGGGCTATTGTAGGAAAAATATATGTCAATGCTTTTGCATTCTTTCAGAAATGTAGCTGGGTAATTATGTCATTGGCATCGGTGAGCCACTGTCAATATGTGACATATTGAAGTCGCGTTTGAATTTGCGCTTGTTTTTTTGCTTTCACTTTGCAATCGCGTGAACTGTGTATAGAGAGCGACAGCACTGATCTGTGAGTGATGATAATTTGTGCACCAATTCCTCTGACATCGTCTTATTAATCGTTAGCTTACTATGCAAACATGACAAGTGAAATCTCCCGCAGCTTAAACATGTGAGAGGTTGATCGCGCAGAGAATCGCTGAGCTTATGTGAGTCCGTGTGTAAAAGCATTTCAGTTCTGCTGAGCCAAATAAGACAGGTCAGGGTGAAGAAGTGACAGCCAAAGAAAAGCTTACCACAAAACGGAGAAGTTATGACAAATCAGACTATAAGGCAAAAAGAAAGTGCAGCTTTATGGTTTCATGGACAAAAGAATTTCTGTGGCTGCAATATGATGAGCTAAATAACCAGGGCTGCACATAAGTGGTCCGCAGGTGCGCATTCGCTGTCAAAATAAAAAACACGCACAAGGGTTAGGGTTAAATTTAAAAACTGTACTTTTGAGTTAAAATATATATTTATAATCTTAATAAATGACAAATTAAAAATGCATGAACATTTTTTTGTATCGAAAAAATATCGAACCGTGACACCAAAGTATCGAACCGAACCGTGAATTTTGTGTATCGTTGCACCCCTAATATATATATATATATATATATATATATGTATATGTATGGCTAGACCCCCTATGCTAAGCAAGCCTACCGCAGACATGAGCGAGACAGATAAATATGAAGGCATGCCGGCTTGGACGTCGCCCGGATCAACAAGGTCCGCGGTCAGGTGTTGAGGAACCAGGGCACCCTGACGAAAAGTGGGCTACTGGAACAAGAAGGCATCGGTGGGCAAGAGACGAAAACAGGGCGTTGTTGGAATGCTACTACGCAAGTAACCCCGGCGGAAGGGGCTACATGAATAGGATACATATATATACATATATACATATATATATATATAATGTTCTTCCTCTACAGCCCCCCCCCCCCCCAATTTTTGCACATGTCGAGGAGCGTGTCAGGCTACATTTCACTGTGTGTTATACAGTGGGGCAAAAAAGTATTTAGTCAGCCACCGATTGTGCAAGTTCCCCCACTTAAAATGATGACAGAGGTCAGTAATTTGCACCAGAGGTACACTTCAACTGTGAGAGACAGAATGTGAAAAAAAAAATCCATGAATCCACATGGTAGGATTTGTAAAGAATTTATTCGTAAATCAGGGTGGAAAATAAGTATTTGGTCACCTCAAACAAGGAAAATCTCTGGCTCTCACAGACCTGTAACATCTTCTGTAAGAAGCTTTTCTGTCCCCCACTCGTTACCTGTATGAATGGCACCTGTTTGAACTCATCATCTGTATAAAAGACACCTGTCCACAGCCTCAAACAGTCAGACTCCAAACTCCGCCATGGCCAAGACCAAAGAGCTTTCGAAGGACACCAGGAAAAGTATTGTAGACCTGCACCAGACTGGGAAGAGTGAATCTACAATAGGCAAGCAGCTTGGTGTGAAAAAATCAACTGTGGGAGCAATCATCAGAAAATGGAAGACATACAAGACCACTGATAATCTCCCTCGATCTGGGGCTCCACGCAAGATCTCATCCCGTGGGGTCAAAATGATCATGAGAACGGTGAGCAAAGATCCCAGAACCACACGGGGGGACCTGGTGAATGACCTGCAGAGAGCTGGGACCAAAGTAACAAAGGTCACCATCAGTAACACACTACAACGGCAGGGAATCAAATCCCGCAGTGCCAGACGTGTTCCGCTGCTGAAGCCAGTGCATGTCCAGGCCCGTCTGAAGTTTGCCAGAGAGCACATGGATGATACAGCAGAGGATTGGGAGAATGTCATGTGGTCAGATGAAACCAAAGTAGAACTTTTTGGTATAAACTCAACTCGTCGTGTTTGGAGGAAGAAGAATACTGAGTTGCATCCCAAGAACACCATACCTACTGTGAAGCATGGGGGTGGAAACATCATGCTATGGGGCTGTTTTTCTGCCAAGGGGACAGGACGACTGATCCGTGTTAAGGACAGAATGAATGGGGCCATGTATCGTGAGATTTTGAGCCAAAACCTCCTTCCATCAGTGAGAACTTTGAAGATGAAACGAGGCTGGGTCTTCCAACATGACAATGATCCAAAACACACCGCCCGGGCAACAAAGGAGTGGCTCCGTAAGAAGCATTTGAAAGTCCTGGAGTGGCCTAGCCAGTCTCCAGACCTCAACCCCATAGAAAATCTGTGGCGGGAGTTGAAAGTCCGTGTTGCTCGGCGACAGCCCCAAAACATCACTGCTCTCGAGAAGATCTGCATGGAGGAATGGGCCAAAATACCAGCTACTGTGTGTGCAAACCTGGTAAAGACCTATAGTAAACGTTTGACCTCTGTTATTGCCAACAAAGGTTATGTTACAAAGTATTGAGTTGTATTTTTGTTATTGACCAAATACTTATTTTCCACCCTGATTTACCAATAAATTCTTTACAAATCCTACCATGTGGACTCATGGATTTTTTTTTCACATTCTGTCTCTCACAGTTGAAGTGTACCTCTGGTGCAAATTACTGACCTCTGTCATCATTTTAAGTGGGGGAACTTGCACAATCGGTGGCTGACTAAATACTTTTTTGCCCCACTGTACTTGTATAACTATGCATGTGACAAATAAAGAACCTTGAACATGCTTACACCCTGATACTAGAGCTGTTTTTGTTGCTATAGATCATTTCTGCTTCAACAGCTGGAAGATGTTTTCTCTGAACTGTACTCAGGCTTAAAGTCTTCATTTTTATTACAGGTGGACGGAAAACACAGTTAGCTCTGTGTGTGTGCGTGTGTGTGTGCGTGTGTGTGTGCGTGCGTGTGTGTGTGAGTGTGTGTGTGTGTGTGTGTGTTCTACCTGACTGTGACTTGTCTCCTGTCTTCAGTGTTGTTGATGCTCGTCCGTCCCGCCTGCTCCTGACTGAACGCAGAGCAGAAGAGTCATCACAATATTTTTCTGGATGATACATTTTAACAGCCAACATCAGTTTACAGTCAGAGGTGCATCGTCCCATTGAAGCACACAGACTCGATGATTTGAATTATTGTCTGCTAACACTTTAGTGACTGAGAACCATGACAGGCTTTTAAAATGCAGCTCTATGATGTCCCCCCAACAATCCTAGCTCGGCCACGCTTATTGAAGAGAACACAAGTGTGGTTTAGAAGCTGATCAGATTTATCAGACTTGGTTAATAAAAGCTGACTCTGAGGCTACGTCCACACGTACACGGGTATTTTTGAAAACGCAGATTTTCCGTTTTCGTTTTAAAAAATAATCCCGTCCACACATAAAGGCAGAAATGAAGGAAAACGCTGCTATGAACATGCCAAAGCAGCAGGTGGCGCTAGATTCCTATCCGTGCAGAAATGTTGGCCAATCAGAAGTCTAGAAGCCTCGGTGGGAAAAAGTAAACAAAGCTGGGGCATAGAAGCAGAACCGAGTCGTCTGTGTGGACGGACAGTAACTGTGTGTATATGTAAGCATTTAAACACTGCAGAGAGTAGAATTAACAGTATTGTAGAAATTCATTTCACCGAAACAATAACGTGGCGCACAGTGGGACGTCAAAAAAGGCGCACATCTTTGACGCTGCGTTTTTTTCCGTTTTTCTCGTCCACACGTAAACGCAAAAACTGAGTTTTCAAAAATATCCACCCTGGCCGGAGTTTTTAAAAATCTCCGTTTTCAGTGACCGAGAACGCCGTTTACGTGCGGACAGAAGGTGCAAACGCATAGAAAAATCTGCGTTTTCAAGAATACCCGGGTACGTGTGGACGTAGCCTGAGAATCACAACATTTAATTAAATACAGACAATTCTGAACAAAGCACAGTTTGCCTGCTGAAGAAGTGTACGTAGGACTATAACGTAGAATTAAAAGTCAAAATGCCTTAAATAAATTCTGTAGAGTGAAGTTAAATAACTACGGTCACATGAAAGTTTCTCAGGGCTGTGTGTAGTGCTGAGAAACCGTTCTTTAGCCACACAGCGCACCTGACCGACAGCCTGTCAGCGATCAGGTGTCAGTGCAGTCAGACGACACGCAAAATAACACAGATGAGTTTGTCTGATATTCTTGATGCGTCTCAGAAAATATTAAAGATAAATATAAATCAAGTTGGCGCTCAGCCCAGCAGCTAGATTTATATTTAAAAGACACAAATCTAATCTGGACATTTACAAAAAACGAAACAGCCTGCCTAAACCAACAAACGAACACTTCCAGGACGTTCGCTCTTATCTGAAGCAAAGAATTCCAGCAGTATCTTCCCTCTGAAGACAGATTAATGAGAGGATGATGTATCCATACACCAGATATTTGGCTGAAATGCTGCTCAGTAAATCACTGACTCCACGTTGAACTCGGTCATCTACTTTTACAGACCAGTTTCTGATCATCTCGGTCTTTGATGGCAAAGCTGTGTGAGCTTAGCAGCTGCAGGGCACCGACATGTTCATCGGCCTGGATCTCCCTGAGCTGTCCAGCACCATGACCAGCCAGCTTTATTACAAATAAATTACACAACAGTGAAACTAAAGACGTGAAAGTTAGCACCATCCAAACACCATGATGCACAAGCATCGTGGTGTTTACTACTCATGGTATGAGCATCAGTCGTTACCGTAACAGACGGCACAGCTCTTGACCCTCCTCAGGTCAGCAGCCGGCTCCTGTGGCCTCCTCAGCACCGTGAAGATGGAGTTTCCTGTGTCGTCAGCCTGAGAGGAGACAGCAGCTACCGTTACCGACCGCTTCGCTCGTTCATGACAAACAGAATTCCTCTTCGGTCCATCTGTCTTGTATGTGCTTTATAACTGACAGCCATAAGATAAGATAAGATAAGATAAGATAACCTTTATTAGTCCCACACGTGGGAAATTTGATGAGAGAAGGCTTCAGGCACCACAGCTGTTTCTTCCTGTTGTACACTAACTTCTGGCTACACACTGTAAACATAACTGGAGCCGCACAGGGAGACTAAGTGCACAATGAGCTGGAACGACTTTGTGCTTGCAGGCCAAACAGGCTGGGAAAAAGGCCCTCACATCATGTGCTGAGAAGAGTTTAAAAAGGGGATGATGACCTTTAATGAAAGATTGATAGAAAGGGTGTGATTAAGGGTGGGTCTAACTTTTGATTAAGAAGTTCCTAGCCAAGGTGTGTGTACCATCCCTCACTTTCTCACTCAGATCCACTCCACACTGATCATGTCAGAGACACTCCTCACTTTTTATCACTAAAACATGGTTTATGATGCTTCGTCTCTTCAGTGACACTTGTGCTTTCTTTTTCTAAATCTCAGATGAAACATTGGAGTTTATCAGCCGCTGTTAAGCCAAACTCGCCTCCATCGCCTGATTAATCGCAGGAACGTTCTAGTTACAAATGACTTCTGTTACTCAGTAAAATCCTACAAGCAGTTGGAGACATCCGTCCAAAACAACAGTTTCAGATAAAAAGGTGCAAATATGTTACTCTTGTCCCGATGATCTCAGTCAGTCGGCATCTGTGGACAAAGTCTTTGCACTGTGCTCACCATGTTTGTTCTCACTAAGAGGAGACGTACGTACCGTGTGAACAAGCTGTGTGAAGCAGAAACATATTCACTTATCACAGCGCAGTCTAAGGAGCTTGGAAAGAAAAGCGTGTGGACTTCTTTAAGTTGCTTGAAGACGCTTCACCTCTCATCCAAGAAGCTTCTTCAGTTCTAATGGTCAATTTGGTCTCTCGACGTGGTGTTTGCTGTACAGTGCAGCGAGGAATGCTCAGACCTCTACACTGGAGAGACCAAACAGCCACTTCACAAGCGCATGGCACAACACAGAAGAGCCACCTCCACAGGACAAGACTCAGCAGTCCATCTGCATCTAAAGGTCAAAGGTCACTCTTTCGAGGATGCCAATGTTCACATTTTGGACAGAGAGGACAGATGGTTTGAAAGAGGAGTGAAAGAAACCATTTATATCCACTGTGAGCGACCATCTTTGAACAGAGGCGGGGTTTACGACACCAACTCTCTGCCATCTATAATCCAGTTTTGAGATCCTTCCCAGACGCCTTAACGCCCACTCACATCCTGGGCCATCTGACCTCAGGAATTCACATGATAAGGTGGGGCCAGGTTTCACAATGAACACACCCGAAACTCTGGCTGATTGGGACTAGGGTTGCAAAATTCCCGGAATTTTCAAAGATGGAATCTTTCCATGGGAATTAACGGGAATTTATGGGAATAAACGGGAATTAACGGGAATTTATGGGAATAAAGTGGGAATTTTCAAAATTGAAGGTTGGCTCTTCTTAGGGAACTTAAATATAGTTGAGGAAAGTATATTTTAGCATAATATTGACAAAAACAAACAAATGCAATTCAAATACACTTGAATATCCATGCCATTCCTTAATCACATGTACAGAGCACAAGCTTGCTGCATGGCTATTGAGACCACCTACTGGCACTGTGCATGCCTCCATCACATGTACACATGGACCACACTTTTGAGCCTGAAGGACAAAGAGTATTAAAGGCACACATTTGAGCCTGTGGACTTAACAAGTGAGGTAAGTTTTGATGATATTATGGGAAAATATATTCATTAAATGTTTAAATTGTGAATATCACATAAAATGTATTAATCTGGTAGATAGCAATCTGATAAGATGCTAAATAAAATGCTAGCATCTGATAAGATGCTAAATAAAATGCTAGCATCTAATCAGATGCTAAATAAAATGCTAGCATCTAATCAGATGCTAAATAAAATGCTAGCATCTGTTAGATGCTAAATAAAATGCTAGCATCTGTTAGATGCTAAATAAAATGCTAGCATCTGTTAGATGCTAAATAAGCCATAGCTAGTATAACATAAAGAAGATGCTAGCTTCCTCATTTGGTTGTTTTGTTTTGAAGATCATTCCAGTTGTTTAGCTAGCCTTACTATTTATATCTGTTTATTATCATATTGCAATTGTATTATTACGATCTCTTGCATTGCATTAGCATTTTTACAAGCTCTTGTTTTATTTTACAGAAAAATGCCACGTGCGCTATCTGATGTGTGGAGACATTTTACACCAGCTAATGTACAAGGGAAATCTGTATATATGTGTAAGTATTGTGATAAGACGTACGTGAAGAATGCCACAAAAATGCAGCAGCACATTGCAAAGTGCAAAAAAATTCCTCAAGGCCCAACACATGCAGCAGCCAGGAATTCCACTCAAGGGGAAAATGAATCTGTTTCAGCTGTATCAGAGTCAGATACCCACTCATCAGCTCCTGGTCCCTCTGGCATCGGAGGATTCTTTGATTTTATGGATGACACTAGCCAGAAAAACGCAGATGAGTGTTTCGCTCGTGCAATCTATGCAACTGGCTCACCCCTGATGCTGACATCCAATGTGTACTGGAAGAGATTTTTGAATGTTCTCCGACCAGCATACATTCCCCCAACCAGACATGCATTGTCTACTCATCTACTGGATGAAGAGTTCAGTCGAGTTCAAGCAAAGGTGAAACAGACCATTGACCAAGCTGACTGTATTTCAGTCATCACTGATGGATGGTCCAATATCAGGGGACAAGGAATTATTAACTACATAATCACCACTCCTCAGCCTGTGTTCTACAAGAGTGTAGACATAAAGGAAAACAGACACACAGGCCAATACATTGCAGATGAGCTAAAAGTGATCATCAATGACCTTGGACCAGATAAGGTTTTTGCACTGGTCACTGACAATGCAGCCAACATGAAGGTTGCCTGGGCACATGTGGAGGAGACCTACCCTCATATAACTACTATTGGCTGTGCAGCCCATACACTAAACCTTCTCCTAAAAGACATAATGGCACTAAAAACAATGGACACTCTGAATAAGAGAGTGAAGCAAGTTCTGAAATATGTTAAAGGCAAACAAGTAACTTCCGCTACATTTCTGTCAAAGCAAAAGGAAAAGAACAAGAGTACTACACTGAAGCTTCCCAGCATAACGCGATGGGGTGGTGTTGTTATCATGTTTGACAGCCTTCTGGAGGGAAAGGAGTCTCTGCAAGAGATGGCCATATCCCAGTCTGTAAGCATCGACAGTGACATCAAGAAGGTCATCTTGGATGATGTGTTCTGGGAAAGAGTATCTAGCAGTCAGAAAATCCTCAAACCTATTGCAGCAGCAATAGCGAAGATAGAGGGGGATGGTGCCATCTTGTCAGATGTCCAGTGCCTTTTTGCAGAACTCAAAGAAGAAATCCAGACAATTCTGCCCACTTCCCTACTACTGAAAGCAGAGGAAACGGCTGTGGTCAAGTCATTGGAACAGCGGAGGGAGTTCTGCATGAAGCCAGTGCATGCAGCAGCATACATGCTGGACCCCAAATATGACAAGGGCATACTTTCCGGGGAAGAGATCAACGGTGCCTATGCGGTCATTACAGCCATGTCTGAACACCTGGGTCTCGATAAAGGCAAAGTTCTAGGCAGTTTGGCAAAGTATCGAACAAAGCAAGGCCTTTGGAAAGGGGATGGAATATGGCAGTCATGCCAGCACATATCTGCAGCCACCTGGTGGAAGGGACTATGTGAATCTGAGGCCCTTGCACCTGTAGCCTCCATCCTCCTCCAAATCCCACCATCATCAGCCGCCTCCGAGCGCAACTGGTCACTGTTTGGGAACACCCACACAAAGGTTCGCAACAGGCTCACAAATGTGAGAGTGGAAAAGCTGGTCGGCATTCGGGCAAACCTACGGCCCTTTGAGCCTGACACAGAGCCATCCTCAACAAGGCTGGAAAGTGACACTGAAGAGGAAGACTCAGAGTTGGATGCTGAGGAAGTGGACATGTTGTTGGATGATGATGAGGTCCAGGAAGAGTCTATTGACTGAGCAAAAATGAGAAAAGAGGATTGCTTGAAGGAAGATTTGAATGTTTAATGGGGCGTTTTGGAGGATAAGTGGCATTTTTCATTTAACCTTTTGAATGGGACTTTGTGGAGATTTTTGGACAGGGGGCATTTTTGAATGAGCGGGGTTAGGGGATGGTAATATTGAACTCAACATTTCTGTTTTTATTCATCCATGAAACAAGTTATTGAAACGTGTTCTATTCTACTGTACTTACAAATAAATCTGTTTAAATATCTGTTGAAAACATTTTGCATGGAGGTTTTCTTATGATTTCTGTTTATATTTATGCTTGGAAATAATATATTCCCAGTTAGTTCTCCTAAATTCCCATTAATTTCCATAATTCCCATTATTTCCATGGACAGTTTCCAATATGGAATATTTCCAAAATTCCCAAGCTTAACTTACCATGGAAATTTACCGGAAACTTTTCGGAAATTTACCGGAAATTTTCCGCCCCTTTGCAACCCTAATTGGGACCCACACCCAGTTTCACACCTTGGCTCAGGCGATTAGAGGATCATCACGGGTCCTTTTGTCCCTCTGTGGGGGGAAACTCCCACTAGGTTTATATCTGGGACTCTCCACCATTTGACCTTAGAACTGAAGAAGCTTCTCGGTTGAGAGATGAAACGTCTTCAAGCAACTCAAAGAAGTCCAGACGCTTCTCTTTGCAAGCTCCTTTGACTACGAGGACTGAGAACCTTCACAGACATATCAGAGCGCTCATACTCTGCAGTTTGTGTTCAGATATAAATGCTTTTTCTTAATTTCCATATTTAGAATGATTAAAATGACCATTGACATGATCATTGTATCTCAGGTTCATCAAAATTTTCTCATGATAGTCTTTCTGGTTTAGCAATACTGTGCACCTACCCTTGTCTGCCGGAAGGATGATAATGTTGTTGACATCACTAAGTGATGTGCCTTCCTCTCCTCCATGGTGATGTTGGATGCTGGGGGCTTTGCATTGCTGAGACAGGCCGAAACTTTCGTCCGTAGTTGCTCTGCTTTCACTTCTGCAATATTGTTGTTTTAAATGGTTGTTTCTGTGGCTGTGATCAGCTCCACTAGCGGGATTTGTCTCGGTGTGACAACAAAGTTAAACCCTTTAGCAAGGATGTTTTTCCTCTGTTTGGCTGTCTGTCAGACAAATTCTTCACCCACTTGTCCACATCCTCAGTGTGGCATCCTTCCCTCTTGAGGACACTCTCCGTATTTTGCTGTGGTTTCCAGCGTACAACAAGTAAGTCAGACTTCCTTTGTTGCCTGGTCTTAGACTTCTTGTGCTGTGCTAGACAAGCCTTCTTGGTGAATTCAAACACCTTTTTATAAGTATTCTCATCTAGAAGCATGGTAAGTCTGTCGGATCCGCTCCTCTTTAGATTTTAGAACGTCGATGGCAAAATGTGTTTGTCTCACTTGTTCATTAAGCAGCTGGTGCTGTGCCTTCTGGAGATGTTATTGCTCGGAGGCCACTGACTGAAGAGCTCACTTGCAGACTTTCAGGAGTAATCCTGTTTTGTCTCAGGTTGAATCTCCGGTGGGTCCTGTAATCTGTGATCATATGTGCCGTTTGCTCATACTGATGTACAAACCTTAGGCAGTCCTTGCCAAAGTGCGTTAACATATCTTGATGCATGCTCAATCATCCAGGTAAGTAAATCCCAAACGGTTGATTCTGGAGGTTTTCAGTGGGAGAAACCAGCCCACTGAAGGAACAATGGGCTGTGAGCTCAGTTCCTTGATCATCGATATGCAAATTGTCATGAACATTGATCAACAACGAATGATCAAAGGCCATGAGTACCATTCACATAGAGTTGGTGAATGGCTGCAATCTGAAGAAGTTGCCTGGATGAGTGATGAAACGTTTCTCCTAGTGTGGAATAAGGGAAATATTTTACTGCTACTCATACTCATCATTATTACCATTGCATTAATCAAATTAATCATTTCAGTAAAACATTTATTGAAGCTGTTGGCATTACATTAACCTTTTTATTGCAGGTACAGCTAAGACCATTTTATACACATTGCATTTTGTGCTTATCAAAGAGTTGGAGCTCGGTCAATTAATTGGAGGTTGTGAGCCTCGTTCGGCGCGATGTCCGGACGATCTATTGCGTAAGTGACTTGGACCCTTGGACTTGGGCCCTTATGCCATTTACATCGGTAAATGGTAAATGGCCTGCATTTGTACAGCGCTTTTCTAGTCCTTAAGGACCCCAAAGCGCTTCACACTACATTCAGTCATTCACCCATTCACACACATCCACACACTGGTGATGGCAGCTACATTGTAGCCACAGCTGCCCTGGGGCGCACTGACAGAGGCGAGGCTGCCGGACACTGGCGCCACTGGGCCCTCTGACCACCACCAGTAGGCAAACATGGTTAGTATCTTGCCCAAGGATATTTGGCATGCAGCCAGGAGGCAGCCTGGGATCGAACCACCGACCTTCTGATTAGTGGCTGACCTGCTCTGCCACCTGAGCTACAGCCAACCTTGGGAGGAGGTTTTCTGGACTTTGAACAAGGCTACAGGCCTGAAACAGGCCTGATGTCATGTCATGTCTCAGTCTGGAAAAGATCCACTGCTCCATCCAGAACCAAAAGGGCACATTTGATAAAACACGGGGTCTTTTTCTGGAAAACGCCTCTAAACTTAAGGATGTTCCAGCGGACTAACGGATTTTCTTCTTTATAGTGGTCTGATGTCTGTCTGAGTTAACGGGAATGTGAAGCTCAGTGATGTTGTAGCCAACTTCTGTGTGGTTCTTATGGAAAGGGTTGGTTAATATCATAATCCCTCCTGGGTTGTGGCTTTTGTTATTTTGTTGAGGCCGGGGGGGTTGTTTTTGGGTTTTTTTTTGTTTTTTCTGTTGTTTTTAAAATTTATTTTATTTTGTTTTATTTTTTTCATATTTTTTGTTTGTTTTTTCCTTCTTCTCGTTACTTGTCTGGTTAATATATGAGAGGAAAACAATGTTCCAACAAGTTCTGTTTTGTAATTATTATAAACAGTTTGTCAAAGGAGCTTGCAAAGAGAAGCGTCTGGACTTCTTTAAGTTGCTTGAAGACGTTTCACCTCTCATCCGAGAAGCTTCTTCAGTTCTAAGGTCAAATGGTGGAGAGTCCCAGATATAAACCTAGTGGGAGTTTCCCCCCACAGAGGGACAAAAGGACCCCTGATGATCCTCTAATCGCCTGAGCCAAGGTGTGAAACTGGGTGTGGGTCCCAATCAGCCAGGGTTTCGGGTGAGTTCATTGTGAAACCTGGCCCCACCTTATCATGTGAATTCCTGAGGTCAGATGGCCCAGGATGTGAGTGGGCGTTAAGGCGTCTGGGAAGGATCTCAAAACTGGATTATAGATGGCAGAGAGTTGGTGTCGTAAACCCCGCCTCTGTTCAAAGATGGTCGCTCACAGTGGACATAGATGCTTCTTTCACTCCTCTTTCAAACCATCTGTCCTCTCTGTCCAAAATGTGAACATTGGCATCCTCGAAAGAGTGACCTTTGACCTTTAGATGCAGATGAACTGCTGAGTCTTGTCCTGTGGAGGTGGCTCTTCTGTGTTGTGCCATGCGCTTGTGAAGTGGCTGTTTGGTCTCTCCAATGTAGAGGTCTGGGCATTCCTCGCTGCACTGTACAGCAAACACCACATTGTTAAGTTTGTGTTTTGGCGTTTTGTCTTTCGGGTGAACCAGTTTCTGTCTGAGCGTGTTGCTGGGTCTGAAATACACTGGGATGTCGTGCTTGGAGAAAACTCTCCTGAGTTTCTCTGATACACCGGCTACATAGGGGATGACAATGTTGTTGCGTCTGTCCTTCTTATCCTCCCTCGCTGGTGTCTGATCTTCTTTTCTGTGCCTCTTTGCTGACTTTAAGAACGTCCATTTAGGATAGCCGCAGGTTTTGAGTGCTTCCTTTACATGTGTGTGTTCCTTCTTTTTTCCTTCAGGCTTAGAGGGAACATGTTCTGCCCGGTGGTGTAGGGTCCTGATTACTCCAAGTTTGTGTTCCAGAGGGTGATGGGAGTCAAAGAGGAGGTACTGGTCCGTGTGTGTGGGCTTCCGGTAAACTTCGATGTTGAGGTTGCCGTTCTCTTCAATGTGCACAGTGCAGTCCAGGAAAGGCAGACAGTCGTCCTTTGTGTCTTCCCTGGTGAACTTGATGTTTTTATCCACAGCGTTGATGTGCGCAGTGAAGGAATCCACTTCTTGTGTCTTGATTTTGACCCAGGTGTCGTCCACATATCTGTACCAGTGGCTGGGTACTCTTCCTTTGAAAGAGCCAAGAGCCTTCCTTTCCACTTCCTCCATGTAAAGGTTGGCTACAATAGGTGACACGGGGGAGCCCATGGCACAGCCATGTTTTTGTCTGTAGAAGCTTTCGTTGTATTTGAAGTATGTAGTGGTGAGGCAGAGGTCTAACAGTGTGCAGATCTGATCGGGGTTGAAGTTGGTCCTGTCCTCCAAGGAGCTGTCTTCTTGTAGTCGTTTTCTGACAGTCTCCACGGCCTCCGTGGTGGGTATGCAGGTGAAGAGAGAGACTACGTCAAAGGACACCATGGTTTCATCTGGATCCAGGGTAAGTTTCTGGACCTTGTCGGTGAAGTCGGTGGAGTTCTTGATGTGGTGTGGGGTGTTCCCCACGAGAGGAGCAAGGATGGTAGCAAGGTGTTTAGCAATGTTATAAGTGGCTGAGTTTATGCTACTGACTATGGGTCTGAGTGGGACAGCTTCCTTGTGGATCTTAGGAAGTCCATAGATGCAGGGTATGGCATCCCCTGGGTAAAGGCGGTGATATGTAAGGCGGTCAATGATTTTGTCCTTTTCAAAGTCTTGAAGGCAAGGTAGCTCCTTTGACTACGATGACCTGGATGACTGAGAACCTTCACAGATATAAACAGTTTGTGTTTTCAGTCTTCTTTTTGTCTGTGTAAACTATATCCATAAAATATTCAATTAAATATTTTGAATAAAAAACTTTGAACTTTGGACGCCCCAGGACAGGAAGCCCCAGAGTCTCCTCTGCTGCTGAGGGTAAACTCATCCGAGCCACCAGCCTCAGATTAGAGCCCAGATAGATGCCACACAGAGCTCCAGTAGCAGACAAATCTCTACAAGTTCAGAGGAGACTGTGTGAATCAGGCCTTTATGGTCAAATAGCTGCTGAGAAACCACGACTAAAGATTTGTTTGGACCAAGAAATACAAAGAATGGACATTAAACCAGTGGACATCTGTGCTTTGGTCTGATGAGTCCAAATCTGATCGCTGAGTGATCGCAAAGGGCCAACAAGAGCTCAGCATCTCTGGGAACTCCTTCAAGACTGTTGGAAACCATTTCAGGAGACGACCTCATGAAGCTCACCGAGAGAATGACAAGAGTGAGCGAAGCAGTAATCACAGCAAAGAGTGGAAATTATGAATAGTCTACATTATCAAACATGTTTTGAGTTATTTCACACTGTTTTGTTTACTAAATAATTCCATATGAGTGTGCACTCGTATTTTTGATGAGAACCTACAATGTAAATAGTTGTGAAAATAAAGAAAAACCATTAAATGAGACGTTAAATTCCCTACCAGCATTGCTCTGGGTCCCTGTGATCCAGAATTACACCTGGATCTCCTGGTTGGCCCTGAAACAACAACAGATTGGTCAAAACATTTACGAACCATCTGCTCTCATATGTTAATATGTGTGAACGGAATAATAAACTGGGAACTTGAGATACAGGGAGCGTTATGTGCTGTTGGCTTTCTCTGTTGTAAAGGAACAGGAAGTAGTTCGACGTCATTTAGATGAAGATACAGAAACCACTTTCTGACTGAAGAGAGTCCGATGCAACAATATTCAATTTGAAAAACCTACAAACACAGTCACTTTTACAGCTGGGTGCCATAGGAAGTGATGTCACGACCTCCAGCTGGCCCTGGTTCCCCAACTGGTCTATGTTTACCCTGCAGGAGGAACAGCTCACACTCTGTTAACATCATGAGCAGTGATACTGTTTAAATCAGTCACTATAGGCTTATCTGCACCGGTGAAGTGACGCACTCACCTGAGATCCTGGAAAACCAGGCATTCCTTTGGGTCCTGGTTCGCCGCCGTTCCCCCGGCTCCCTGCAGCAACATTAATGCCTGATTACGAGTGTATATCCTTGTCATCAATATGAATGAATGACAATATTTAAAGTTGCGTACACACACACACACAGCTCCAGTGAATTTCTCTGGAAGTCTCTTTATGAGCTAAGTCCAACAGCTACACCACGCTGGAGTTAAACACATAACTGATGCCAAGGATCATTATTCATGAGAACTCTGTCTACTCGGCCAAAAACGACTGAAGGACTAAGTGTGTGCAGCTGCTCTGAATGAGCCTTTAGTGTTTGCTTCCTGGATGAGAAGTAGAGTAAAAAAGTGGTTAGAGATAGAAGTTTATATATCCCACAGGGACGTGATTAGGAATATGGGACCAAGGTCGTTTACAGCGCTCACTGGCTCAAAATGTGTTTCCGTGCTTGGGATTCGCTGGGTACTACAGGCCAAGCCACTCAACAACCTCACATGTGGATACCCATCCACTCACGAAAGCTCCAGAAATGAGACTTCTAAGAGCTCACAGTTTGATCCCAAGCAATCTTTGGTTCCAGGTGGAGTCCTGAATGCCACTTGGCTTTTGATACTCTCATTGACAAACTTAGCACTGCACCAGTTCTAGGTTTTGCTGATCCGGCATTGCCTTACATCTTCCACACTGACGCCAGTACCTCTGGATTGGGCGCCGCCCTTTACCAAGAGCAAGAGGGGAGACTTAAGGTGATAGCCTATGCCAGTAGGGCATTGTCATCCAGTGAAAGTCGTTACCCAGCTCACAAGCTTGAAGTTTTGGCACTGAAGTGGAGCGTGACAGAAACATTTCATGATTACTTGCATGGAGCAAATTTTACAGTGGTCACGGATAACAACCCTCTTACCTATATCTAGACATCAACAAAGTTGGATGCTACCGGCCATCGTTGGCTGGCTGTATTTCTACATTCTCGTTCAAGATACAGTATCGAGCTGGCAAGCAAAAACCTGAACCTGCTCAGAAAGATGAGGCACTAATAATCAGTTTGCTCAACAACATCTCTCAAGCAACAGTGATGATGAAATATCAGCTGAAGTCGCTGATGCGATTTGCCAAAGCTGTCAGGACCCAAGCTGAGAATAGTTTGGTCGAATCCCTGTCCATCAACACAGTGCTTCCTGAGAATTACTCAGAAGATTCCCATGGACTTCCTGTTATTTCCACCATATCTATTTATCAAAAACAGAGAACCGATCCAACTCTCCGGGAGGTTATTCACCAGTTGGAGTCAGGAGAAAAGGTTCCCCCAACAGCCATGGAAGAGCTTCCTGAAATTCTCCGTAGAGAACTGAATAAATTGGAGCTGATTGATGGTATTCGCTATAGGAAGAGCTCAGTGGCCAGTGGATCTAAGAGCAGACCACAGCAACCTCCAGGTCCAAACTACTTGAAGGACTGTTTTGAGTTGACTGATATTTGTTGGATAAATGTTTTGAAGTTGTACAATCTGTATATTGCAGTTGAACTGTTTGTTAAATCCTAATTGGTTAAATATGTTGTTTTTTTATTTATAAGTTGTGTACACAGGAACAAGAATAACTTGTATTTAGCTTACCTGGCATTAACATTTTAATATTATTTTTGTGATTTCTTGTTGACCCTGTTTATTTAATACAGGCCAGGTGACCCTTTTGGGTTTAAAAAGGATGGCGAGCCGGACTCGTTTTGATACAGATGTGTGTTATTTATGGGGAACATTTTTTGATTTGAGAACCTATATTGCTTAATATAAGCTACAGGATTATTTAGTTGTGTTTGTGCACCCCAACTGGCTTTTTCTTTGTTTTGTTGAAATACATGATACCTGCAAAAGCTTTTGTGTTGTATTTATTAATTATTGACAATCAACTCCAGTAGCCGTTCTTACATCTTCTGATTAATAATAGGCAAGGCAAGGCAAGGCAAGGCAAGTTTATTTGTATAGCACAATTCAACAACAAGGTGATTCAAAGTGCCCGATATTTAGCTTAATACCTGATATGCATTCATTCATTAGCGCTTTGTTAGTGTTACATGAGCATACCATCACGATAGGACTCACCTGTGGCCCAGCAGCACCTGGGAGGTTCTCGGGTTCCTCTCTCACCAGGTGAGTCAGATATCTGTGCACAGTAACAGACCTTCTCACCACCGGGAGCTCTTCTTCCATTACGACCCTGCACAAGAAAGAAAAACATGAATCAAATGTATTTATTAACAGCGTTGTAAACCAGAGCGACCCTGTGCGTCACAAAAAAGGTCTTATAAAATCTTTAAAGTTGTATCTGTGCGATTAAGGCAACAGATTAAAATGTGACTGAAGACTTTCAGCTTCGGTTTATCAAAGGTTTTATTAACTGTTCAGGGATGTCAGACAGTTTCATGCACAGCCTCCAATTTTCAAAAGCTTTAAAAGCAATTGGAAAAAAAAAAGACAATTCAATATAATTAAATAATATATTTATATTAATATAAATATAAGTTTTTAAACTTGGATGAAAATCCAATGACTGCCTGATGTACTGTAGAGACATCCAGGGACAAAACCCAAAAAACTTTAATTGTTAGTGCTTTTAATTGACAGGATTGTGTGCTGGGATTATGTGATCAATATGTTTTAGTCTGCACTTAAAATGAGCATTTGAATTAAAGTTGACAGCCTGTTCATTATTTACAGTCTTGCTGTTGTTGGGGGTGGGGAGGAGTGAGCAGGGTGAGTAGAGGAGGTGTCAGAGGTGGAGCAGCAGCAGTGGGGGTGGGTGAGGGTTGGAGACCGCCTCATGATGAATCAAACCTGTTGAAGTAATGATTCAGTTCGTTTGCCCACCTCGAGATGGCTCTGAGGCCCCTCCAGACCTCACCAACGTTGTTCTCTCGAAGCTGGTTGTCCATCTTCTGCCTGTAGCTGTCCTTCCCTTTCCTTATCAGTCCCCTCAGCTCTCTCTGCACCCTTTCCAGCTCCTCCTTGTCTCCAAATTTGAAGGCCCTCCTCTTCTGCTTGAGGACGGCTTTAATTTCTGGGGTAATCCAAGGTTTGTGAAATGTATTTATGTATTTATTCAAACTGGTATAATGTATACTGTGGTGGAAGGTTGGGATTTAAGAATTTACCTGAAAGTGGAATAATGGTTTAGTCTGTGACAGCTGAACATATTTAAGGCTGTCATTAGAGGGTTGATGTGCTGTGAAGAAGCTCGACAAGTGAATTGTTTGTAAGGAGCTGTAAGGCAAATAAATACTTATTGTTCCACTACACTTGCCTTGGTCCATCTTACTGTGTTTCCAGCCGCTAAGGGCCGCCCTGTTACAATGCTCAACTGAGAGGAACACCGGCGGCAGACCCAGAACCAATGAGAGAGATTATATAGATCCGCTTGCCCGGGAATGTCTTAAATGTTCACTCCCCCAGTGCACGAGCTGAATGTGGAGTAGCAAAAGGGTCCAGCAATCAGTGATTAATGACACAGGTTTGATGCTACACTGGTACAACGAGCTTTACAAATACTCTGCGAAAGCTGCCAAAAACACTGAGAACAAACAAAAAGGCCCATGAATAAAAACCCTGTCAGACCGCAATACTTCACATACTCAAGACCAGTTATGTAACTAAATGAAAAACATCAGGAAACTCTTAAACAAATCTGTTTATACAAGAGGCCAAGTGCTTTGTAACTGCAAATCAGCCTTCATGTAACAGCATGAACGAGATGTCGTAAGTCTGATGAGCTCACCAGAATCATCTCCAGCATCCATCACTGATCCAGATGGATGTAGAAAAATGAACCTTACAGTTCAGCCCCAACATTTAACACTATAAATAACTGAGACCCCCAAAAGCTGCAGTTCGTCTAATGTCCACCCGATGCTCCTAAAACGAGTCTCCTTACCAGCAGACACCTTCTCGTGCAGTTACCTCTGATCCCCTAAAACTCGACCATAAAGTCGTGGCTTCAAAGGACTACTCCACCAACCAGTGGGTGATGTCATGGTCACTACTTCCATGTTTTACATGCAGAGTATGGATGTGTCTTACCAGTGTCCCTGGGCTGCCGGGGTCTCCTTTGGGTGCTGGTCTGGTGCCGTCGACACCCGGGGTGCCCCGTCAGACAAACAAATCCAGAGTCGTGTTCGGTTCTTGAGCTTCCAGCTGTTTGTGGAGCTGCTGTCGGCCTTCTGACAGAAGAAAGAGCAGATTTTACATTTTTACTGACATTAAAGACATTTAAGTTTCCTTGTATCTAGTCTGGTCACGTGTATGTTATCTTTCCATTTAGTTATTTTACTTTCTGTGTTTCGTCCTTTTGTCTCCTCGTGAAATCAGTCGTGTTTGTTTAATATCGAGTTCCTGCTCATTACTCCTGATTTGTGCCAGCTGTGTGCACAGCTGTCTGCCTGATCACCCTCACTGTCCCCTTCAGCGGTTTCTAGTTTTAGTGTTTATTCCCAATTACATTTAAGTAAGAGTAAAGCTGCCCTTTCAGTTTCTTATTTTGTGATTTTTGTTTACTCTTTTCTTTGTTTGGTACTTTGGATATTAGACTCAAACTGCTCGCCTGCGTCATCTACCAGCAAAGTCCTGCAGTAGTCCAGAGCTCTCCTATACCCCTGGGAGACTCGTAGTGCAGCCTAGATCCCGGCTAAGAGGTGACCGTGCTTTTGTCCTGGCAGCCCCGAGCTTCTGGAACAATCTTCCTGCTGCTATTCGCGCCTCTAATTCCATCTATTCATTTAACACGCTGTTAAAAACTTGGCTGTTTGACCGAGTGTTTTCAGCTAGTTAGTGCACATCCCCTATATTTTATCCTATAGTATTTATCTTCTACTGATGCTCCACTGTATAAATACCCCCACCTTATATTTATACTCAGTAATTCTCTTTTAAATTATATTCTGAAGTTTTATTGCTTATTTTATCTGTACTTTTTAGGGTTTTTTGGACTCCTATATCTTATATTCTAACCTTGTTGTGAAGCACTTTGATGTTTAAATGTGCTATAAATAAAGTTGTATTGCCTGCGATGCTGTGGTAGATATATCAATATCATATCATATCAAACATCCTTGAAAGAGTAGTTGTCAAACAGCTAACAGATCATCTGCAGAGGTTTATTTGAAGAGTTTCAGTCAGGTTTCAGAGCTCATCACAGCACAGAAACAGCTTTAGTGAAGGTTACAAATGATCTTCTTATGGCCTCTGACAGTGGACTCATCTCTGTGCTTGTCCTGCTAGACCTCAGTGCAGCGTTCGATACTGTCGACCATAATATCCTATTAGAGCGATTAGAACATGCTGTAGGTATTACAGGTACTGTGCTGCAGTGGTTTGTATCATATCTATCTAATAGACTCCAGTTTGTGCATGTAAATGGAGAGTCCTCTTCACACACTGAGGTTAATTATGGAGTTCCACAGGGTTCAGTGCTAGGACCAATTCTGTTTACATTATACATGCTTCCCTTAGGCAGTATCATTAGAAGACATAGCATACATTTACACTGCTATGCAGATGACACCCAGCTCTATCTGTCCATGAAGCCAGATAACACACACCAATGAGTTAAACTGCAGGAATGTCTTAAAGACATAAAGACCTGGATGGCCGCTAACTTTCTGCTTCTTAATTCAGATCAAACTGAGGTTATTGTACTCGGCCCTGAAAAGCTTAGAAATATGGTCTCTAAGCAGATTCTTACTCTGGATGGCATTACCTTGGCCTCCAGTAACACTGTGAGGAACCTTGGAGTCATTTTTGACCAGGACATGTCCTTCAACGCACATATTAAACACATATGTAAGACTGCTTTCTTCCATTTGTGCAACATCTCTAAAGTTAGAAATATCCTGTTTCAGAGTGACGCTGAAAAACTAGTTCATGCATTTATTACTTCCAGGCTGGACGACTGTAATTCATTATTATCAGGATGTCCTAAAAACTCCCTGAAAAGCCTTCAGCTGATCCAAAATGCTGCAGCAAGAGTCCTGACAGGGACTAGAAAGAGAGAGCAGATTTCTCCTGTTTTGGCTTCCTGTTAAATCTAAATAATCAGGCCCCATCTTATCTTAATGACCTTGTAGTACCATATCACCCTATTAGAGCACTTCGCTCTCGCTCTGCAGGCCTACTTGTTGTTCCTAGAGTATTTAAAAGTAGAATGGGAGGCAGAGCCTTCAGTTTTCAGGCCCCTCTTCTGTGGAACCAGCTTCCAGTTTGGATTCAGGAGACAGACACTATCTCTACTTTCAAGATTAGGCTTCAAACTTTCCTTTTTGCTAAAGCATATAGTTAGGGCTGGACCAGGTGACCCTGAATCCTCCCTTAGTGATGCTGCAATAGACGTAGGCTGCCGGGGATTCCCATGATGCACTGGGTGTTTCTTCTTCACTCACTATGTGTTAACAGACCTCTCTGCATTGAATCATATCTGTTAATAATCTCTGTCTCTCTTCCACAGCATGTCTTTATCCTGTCTTCCTTCTCTCACCCCAACCAATCACAGCAGATGGCCCCGCCCCTCCCTGAGCCTGGTTCTGCTGGAGGTTTCTTCCTGTTAAAAGGGAGTTTTTCCTTCCCACTGTCGCCAAAGTGCTGCTCATAGGGGGTCATATGATTGTTGGGTTTTTCTCTGTATCTATGAAGCGCCTTGAGGTGACTTTTGTTGTGATTTGGCGCTATATAAATAAAATTGAATTGTTCCAACTTAATACCTCAGGCAGCAGAAACCCAAGAAAGAGGAGGGAGACGAGGAACCATCATGGAAGTACAGGCCCCTGCACGGTATGTACCACCGGCAGGTAGAGGAGATGGCTAATATCCAGAAATCCTACCAGTGGCTGGACAAAGCTAGACTTAAAGGGAAGCTCTAATAATATCAAGAGCTGGAGAGGATGTGGAGGGTGAAGGTAACAGTGGTCACAGTGGTAATCAAAGCACTTGGTACGGTGACCCCCAAACTAGGCAAGTGGCTCCAGCAGATCCCAGGAACAACATCGGAGATCTCTGTGAAGAAGAGTGCAGTCCTAGGAACAGCTGAGATACTGTACATAGTGATGGGACGTTCTGTATCGAGGCTTCGGAGCGTGTGTCGAGTAATGGAGGGGGCGTTTCCGCGAAGTGCGTATCGAGGCTTGCTTCATTTATGGGAGGAGCTGAAAATGATGACGTCCGAAGCCTCGCTGCCCGGCTGTACCACGTGACTGGTTCATGAAGTGGTTCGAACTTTGCCGCGAGCTATGACAGCGATATAAACCCTCAGACTTCATTCAAAATGTGGGTGTTTGATGGAGAGTTGCGGTTAGAGAGAGTTTGGAGACCGTTTGGAGGTTTATGAGAGTGAGGAGAGAAAGTCAGGAGAGAATGGAGCCAGCTAAGAAGAGGAGGATGTCCTCCCCTGTGTGGGAACATTTTGATCTTATTCCTCCCAACAAGGTATGTAAATTTCTACAGAAGATGTATTTTCATGATACTGATGGTGCAATACAATTTATGTTGAGCTGTCTTGACTTTTGTACAAGGTGAAGTGTTTGCTATGTGCCAGGGAGCTGGGATATAACAACAACACCTCATCCATGCTTAGGCACTACAGAGCTTTGCATGAGAATAAGAGGAACACCGATTGTGGAGCAAGACCAGGTGAGCCATCAAATGCAATGATAATATAGCATGCAGTAATGTTACTAAATGATATAACAATATTATACAGCTGTTATAAGTTACGTGTGTGATATTTATATTTGTGCTTTATCTTTATTGTCTTTCCTCAGGAGAACAATCTCAAATAGATGAAGACCTGGTTACCATGGTGATTGAGGACTCACAGCCATTTAGCATTGTGGAGGACAAAGGATTCAAAAGATTTGTTAAATCATTAAATCCTAGCTATGTTCTCCCCACTAAAAAGGTCATAAAAGCAGTGAAAATTTAGTTTTTACAGAATAAAATGTGAACAGGCAGGAAGCCTCAGTCTGTAGCTGTCCATACCTCAACGTTACAAAAGCACAACTACTGTCCACACCCCACCCACACCTCACCTCACAGTAAATGATCATTTCCATTTCAAGCATTTCCAAATAATCATTTCCCATACTGCCACTATAAATATACACAGTATACTGCCATCACTACAATATAGATGTTTTACACACTCCTTTTGTTGTTGACATTTACAGGCTGTGTGCAAAATGCCACACTCTTCAAATTCATGCCAGCTATTATTTTTACGTCCAGTAGGTGTCCTGCTAGAGCAAATGAAGCTTCAAGAAGCTTCGCGTTGGGGTGAACCAATTGGATGAAAAGCTTCAGTGCTTCATGAAGCTTCATCTGCCCATCACTAACTGTACAGGACTCACACAGACAGGACTGGAACTCAAAACGCTGCCTTAATGCTGAAAAACCCTCATAAAAATAACTCAAAAACAAAAAGTAGAAACACTGGAACACGACAAACACACGGCATGGAGAAAGTACGACACAAAAGAGAGCAAAGGCAAACAGAGGGCTTATATACACAGGGAGTAATCAGGGAATGGGAAACAGGAGGGAGACACAGCTGGGAGAGATTAGGACTAACGAGACAGGGGCAGGTAAAACTGAATACACTGACATAGGACTGGGACTATCAAAATAAAACAGGAAATAAGACACAAATCACAAACACTCAAACGTGACACTGAAGGATAGACAGAAGGAATATAACCCATGAAACAGAAGACAGTGACTTAAACTAGAGGCCAGAACAACAAATGACACAAAGAGAACAAAACCCTTAGTGCACTGTATTGTTAATTTGAAGAAAGAAAGACAAAATCTGAGATCTCACAGTACTATTTCAGGATTAAAGAGTAAACAGTATTTCAACTTTAACCCTGAAATATTATATAATTTTATAATAATTATTATTATATAATTTATTTCATTACTGAAATATTTTTATTTTCAAAATTAACAAAAATAAAAAAGATCTTTGATTAAAGCACAAAGATCTGAGATAACAGTTGAAACAGCATGAGGGGCATAAGGCAGTGTCAGTCCATGCAACGTTCATCAGGCAGCACATTCTCAATGAATCCCAATCTGAAGAGGCGGCTGCACAGGCGTGCCAAGGTAAGAACCACGCTCGTCTTTTTGGGCTGAAGCGTTAATGCCCGTCTGCTCTGACACACCGTGAGCTGCTGCAGCTCAGTCTGTAGGTTGAGCTCCACTAAAAGTCTCAGCAGACAAGCAGCTGCTTTCACAACATCACAGCTGGAATCACACAAAACTGACCTGTGATCAGACATCATCAGGTGATATTTCAGGAGGAGACAGACGGTAAACTGCGCATGCAATCATTTCCTCTCTGACACAACAGGAAATTCCAAACTTCCCAAATTGACTCAGAAAAATCTGCATATTTTCTTTGACCGCAAGATCAAAGAGAAAAAGACGTGAACCCACTTACAGCTCTGCTGCAGCAGCATCAGCACCTCTGCAACCAAACAGCTGATCCAGAGCTGCAGCTCAGGGCTGCTTTTAGAGGAGGAGAGGGGCGATGGCGGGGGGGTGGAGGAGG
The DNA here is from genome assembly GCF_964374335.1 of Astatotilapia calliptera. Taxonomy (NCBI): domain Eukaryota; kingdom Metazoa; phylum Chordata; class Actinopteri; order Cichliformes; family Cichlidae; genus Astatotilapia; species Astatotilapia calliptera. The sequence continues at coordinate 38,346,963 of NC_137432.1, read as the reverse complement.
AAAGGTGGCACCTCCTCCGGCTCCTCCCGTCATCTTCCTCATTAGAGGTGGATTTACATGTTTGACTTGTGAATCAAAAGGATTTTCTGGTCACACTGAAGCATCTGTTGTGAGTTTTGGAGAGACTGCACATAGACTGATTTTATGTTTACATTTTATGCCCTTAATCACTGTATTCTGTCTAATTGCTGCTGCTAGTGTTTCGACAAACACTGCAAACAGTGAAGGGGAGAGTGGGCATCCCTGCCTGGTGCCCCTCAGGAGACAGACGCTGGACGATGTTTGCTCATTTGTTCGGACACAGGCTGTTGAGGAGTTTTGTGTAAAGTTGCAAATAAAAATTTCCAGTTAACTCTTTAAAATGTGTGTAGAGACACGGGAGCAGAGAGCACGAGGCAGTTGGGAAGAAGACGTGGCACGAGAGCCAATGAACTGTTTACATCGCTGTAAATAAACGCACTCGTCATCATTAAGAGTCCTGCATCTGGGTCTTCACTCCCACATCCCCACGGTTGGCCAGCGCTAACCGTGACAAAGAAAGAATATTCCTTACTGTTGGGGTGAAGGGAGCGCCAAAGTCGCAAAGCCAGCATCGCTCATCTACAGTTTGATTATATTTGTGGACTGCGCTGACTTCCTGCTGTGTTGAGCCTTTCTCTCTATTTAGTCCGAAGATGAGGTCGAGTGAGTAATTTAGGTGTTCAGAGAGTGCAGTGGAAGAATGAGGCGTCGTCAACATTTGGGCCATATTCACTTACGATACACAGCTTGTTGTCAAGTATAGATCATTTAATAATTATGAATCTAATCTCTTGATCTATGACTGTGAGTACTTTCAAATCAATATTTTTATGTCTATTGCTAACCCCTTTGTAGCTCACTACATACATACAGGCTGAGAACACGTTAGGAAACCTGTGACAGGCCTGTGGGTCATGGTCTCGGTCATATCACCCAGTGTTTGGAGTTCCTTGTGTCCTTTGTCATGTTGTGTTACTATTTGTGTTTTAGGTCCAAGGTTTATTCAGTTTATTAGATTTCCCCTCGTGTCTTTGCCCTCTGTCTCATGTTCCTCTGTTTCCTGTTTTATTGTGAAGGTCTCGTGTTTCCGTGTTTGTTCCTCGTTATCCGTCTCTCATGTCAGCGTCTCCCTCATGGTTGTGTGCGTTTCCCAGTGTTCCCAGTATCGTTTTGTATTCCCTTTTCCATTCTGAGCAGTAAAGCTGTATTTTGAGTTCATGTTTCAGTGCATGAGTCTGCGTTTGGGTCCGCTCTGTGCTGCCTGCACAGTTATGTGTCTGTTGTAAGACAACGTCTGCCTGGAGTTTTTCACGCTGGTTAAATATCTTTCTGTGCATTTTTAATGGGGCAAAACTGGAATTCACAGACTAATGAATAACATCACATTTCATCTTTACAGTCTGTGCAAAGTGAGGGACATGCCTGCTTCCTGATGATGCTCCCTTTGGCTCGTAGCGCTGCTGGTGGACCGTCCTGGAGCGGTGACACCGCCGGCGCTGAAGGTCATGTGACAGCCTTCAAACCCAAAGACGCATGATTTTCTTTTACAAAGGCTGGAATCCAATAAAACAAAAAGACTTAACACAAATGAATAATCACACTAATCTTTCTTTGTATTATAGAAATAAAATAAGGTGGAATAAAATCATTACTTTTGCTCTGTGGGCCCGAGTAGTGTAGTCAGTGTTTCAGGATTGCTGAAGAATCCCACGAGGCAGAGCAGCATCGTCCTGTGTTATGTATCATGGTATTAAACCTGCTTTTTACCAACAGAGGGGGGAAACTCCTTTCAGGTGAGTTACTGTTATTACTTCTGTGCTCACATTTGGAAGTGAAATGTAATGTTTAAAGACAGCAAAGACGATTAAAACCACAACTTGTCTAATAGACACCAGTTTACTGAGCTCGAAGTCTTAAAATGATCAAATAAATAAACCATGAGACTTCAGGCTGATGGGGATGTTTGTGTTTCCATCTTTCTTCACAATAAAAAATGACCTGTGATAAAGTCTTTGAGCGTGTGACCACAAAAACATCAGATACCAGTCTGGAGGATAACTCCAGCCTTCACGATGGTGCATCCCAGTAAACGACTCTATCATCCTGTCACTGTTATGTAACTCGTTGTACAGTAAATTATCCAAAGGAAAACCCGTTAAGTTCAAAAACTGTTGTATGAAAAGACTGTTTTTAACAGGAAGCGATGGAGCTCAGAGCAGCGCAGCTTCCACTGCCGCACGCTGCAACGATCACTCGATGCAGAGACGTGTGGCGTCCCTGTGCTGCAGAGTGGGCAGCGTCGCTGCTGAGCGCTTACCAATAACTCATTTTTACTGAGTGAGGGAGCCTGGGCCTGCTGACTGCTTCTTAGGCATTGCAGCGCCACCTTGAGGCAGGAACACAGCACAGCAGTACCGTCTTTGACCTGAACGCAGAGGTTGAACCTCGCGTGACAGGATCACTGAATATTCCATATGAGCTTTAACATATCAGGTGGATAATGTTTTAAACTTTGTTGTGCTGCGTTTATCTGTTTTAATGTCAGGTTTGGGTTGTTTTCACTGAAATCCTGAAGAGGCACACAGACACGGACACATGTCGGACTTTTATCTAAACACAAACTTTTATTCAGAAACAAACAGTACAAAATACATGCAGCTGTTTCAGAGGAGCTGCTTCAAGGCGCCTGCGAGCTTTGGAAATATTTGGATTTTAAAGGCAGGTTTTAATATTTTCAACAGCAGGGGGCAGCGTTTCTTGAGCTGGCGTTGTTTTAACTTTAGTTTTTGATGTTTCTAAATTTTCTCACAGATTTTGTTTGCCCGGCTGCAGCTGCAAAGGCACTGCACCAACGCCTGGTAGAAATTTGCATCACAGTCCTGCTTCCTTTGGCATCTGTTAAACATAATTCATAAAGGTTTTAGGCATAAAATCATTTTTCAACACATTCTCGTGATGTCTTTTCTTGGAAGCATTTCAAGTATTTAAAAATGAAAATACCTTTAAAAATAGCACCCTGTGACATAAAAAAGATTATTCCATTTCAGTAAAGTAGTTTCAGAGGAGTGAACTAAACTAATCATACATGGGTGGAGGACAAGGCGGCTCCTTGTGTGTGTTTAAGTCTTTACACTTTAACTGCCCAGAACAAAACCCACTGTGGACGAAGCTGCTCTGAGGTCGCTCTGCTGCTGTGTCAGCTCTCAGTGCAGATCGGTGGCCCGGCGCCTCATCTGTGCTTTGACAGACAAACTCTCTCGCATTCTGCCTGCGTCGCAAAGCGGTTTTCGTTGCCTCCGCAGCCGCTGTACCAGAAACGGGAGCAGACGCTGCGTTTGTGGTCGAAGAACCACCTGACCGTGTAATTCACACAGTCGCCAGCATCCTTGCCGAGGAAGCAGATGCCTGCAAGAGGTGACAGGAGCGAGGAGGCAAAATCAGCTCACAGAAAAACAAACTCAATAAAACAGAACAGAAGAATAGAAGAGCCCTTTATTGTCATTGTACATGTGCAAAATTATGGGCGCTCTGCAACGGAGGAAGAAAATATATCAATAGTAAAGGGCTTCAGGAATACATAGCAGACAGATCGGGGTCAGCAACCTTTAACACCCAAAGAGCAGTTTGGACCCAGCTTGTTGTTACCATAGTTCATGGAGGAGCTGCTCACTTACGTTTGTGGATCCAAAGATCCATGCTTGGCCTGCCTGGGGTTGAAAGCCTCGATAAATCCACGGCGCTTCGGCGGGTACGGTTATTTTGAGCGATGAAGAATACTAACATATCATTTTATTTTTGTATTTCAAGATCACGATAATCTTCCAATTGCGAACTACAAGTTAAAAAAGAACCAAGACAATTAAAATACACTTCAGTTACTTGTCATTTTTTTCCAAACCACGTGGAGCCGCAGTATAAGGACTAAAGAGCCGCAGGTTGCGACCCCTGCTCTAGAGGAATGTGAGTGTGTGAGCGTCCTGAGTGATGAGGGTCACTCAGACCATGCCTCAGATTGGTGGGCAGGGGTCGGGGAAGAAGCTGTTAGTGAGTCTGGAGGTGTGGCAGCTGACTGACCTGAGGCGCAGACCAGAGAGCAGTGGGTCAAACAGGTGGGGGGCGGGGTCACCTGTGATGGCCCTGGTTTACTTGAGACAGGAGGATCTGGCGATGGCCTCCAGGTGTGTCAGAGGGCAGCCAGTGATTTTTTTGGGGGGTGCTAATGACCCTCAGTGCAGCCTTCCTGCTCTCAGTCGTGGCCCCTGAGTACAAACACCTGGCAGGAGGATCACGCTCTCCACTGAGGAGGGTAGAGCAGCAGCTCTGGGCCTTCTTTGCCAGGGTGTTTGATTTGATTTTTGCAGACTATTATTAAATGCATAAACAATGAAGAGTGAACTGAACAGGAAGTCTGAGCTCGGATATCTGCCGTCTGCTCTGAAGGCTGGGAAATATCAGTCGTTGTCCTCACACGGTAGGCTAGCAGGACACTGGGCACAGTTTATGTATCGAGCTGCAAAGTGCAGCTGTGCTTCTTACTAATAACACTGTAACCTCCTGACACCCAGCACACTCGTTTATGTCCTCTGAAGGGGAATTTATTTTAGTCTGTATCTTTTGACCGGTTTGAGCTACCCCACTAAAAGACTTTCCCTCAGTTCTCGGCTGGTTAAACTGAAGTAGGCTGAATGTTTGTGGCTCATGTTTTGGTCAATGTCTCCCTATTTGATGATTGCAGACTGTAGGTGCGATGTCACTGAGATCATCTGCGTTCCTCAAACTCAGCGTTCTTCCCGTCATCGTAGCGAGGAAGAGAAAGGACAGTGTGACTGAGAGCAGGTGGATGCTCACCTGTGGACACAAAGCTGTCCAGCTGCTTCGTCGGCTCCACGTCCACATCTGTCAGAGACCAAACAGTCAGCAGGGAGTGCGAGCTAAAGCTGCAGAGCTTCAGTGAAGCAGGTTTCATTAGAGCACTTTACAACACCACAGGCTGAGTTACACCCACAGGGGAGAAATAAACAGCAACACAGACGGCCATAAACAGGCCAGTGATCCGAGTGTGTGCTTGTTAATGATGTGGACTCACTGACGACTGAATGTGAACCCTTCGTGGTTAAAATCTGTTTGTTTTTAACTAATTAGAAACATGTCTGTAAAGGTTCTCAGTCATCCAGCTCATCGTAGTCTGAGGAGCTTGGAAAGAAAAGCGTCTGGACTTCTTTAAGTTGCTTGAAGACGTTTATGCTTCTTCAGTTCTTACAGCAACTGGTTTAAGCCCCGGCCCAAGAGGGGACGACGGACCCCCTAATGATCCTGTACCTAATCACACGAGCCGAGGTATGAAAACAGGTGCAGGTCACAATCAGCCAAGGGTTTGGGTGAAACCTAACTCCACCCTATCATGTGATTTCATTCCCGACACCTTAACGCCCAATCACATCCTGGGCCTTCTGACCTCAGGGAATCAGCCTCTTTGCTGATTTGATGAAAGCCCAATTAGGATAACCGCATGTTTTAAGAGCTTTCTTTACACGTGTGGGTTCACCCAACATCTTGGTTGATTGTGACCCCCACCCATTTTCACACCCAGGCAGAGGATCAATAGGAGGTCCACGACCCTCGTAGGGACACTCCCACAGGGCTTAAAAATCTGGGACGCTCCACCAGTCGCTCTGAGAACTGAAGAAGCTTCTCGGGTGAAACGTCTTCAAGAAACTGAAAGTGCAGATGCTTTTCTTTCCAAAATGTTTTTGAATGTTACTGAGCACTAATTAGTGAGTGTGTGTGTGTGTGTTTATGTGTGTGTGTGAGTGCTCTACCTGTGAGGTCAGCTCCTGAAAACGACCTCTTTCTTTTGCTCAGAGTGTTGATGACGCTCAGGTTTCTTGCCAAGATTCCCGTCTGCTCCTGGAACCAGTTTCTCGGCTGATCGGAAATCTCCAGCTCCCAGTCTGCTGAGCCCTGACTGGACACAGAGCAGCGGCACTCGCTGAGCCATCACAATAGCTTTCTGAATAACACGTTTAATTATTGCTGCTCCGAAACTGCTGTTTACTAACATTTATGTGCTTTATATTTCAAGGCATAGAAATACTACAGAGAAACCCAACAATCAGACGACCTCATATGAACAAGAACTTGGCAACGGTGGGAAGGAAAAACTCCCTTTTAACAGGAAGAAACCTCCAGCAGAACCAGGCTCAGGGAGGGGCGGGGCCATAAAAAACAAACTGGAGTCTATTAGATAGATATGATACAAACCACTGCAGCACAGTACCTGTAATACCTACAGCATGTTCTAATCGCTCTAATAGGATATTATGGTCGACAGTATCGAACGCTGCACTGAGGTCTAGCAGGACAAGCACAGAGATGAGTCCACTGTCAGAGGCCATAAGAAGATCATTTGTAACCTTCACTAAAGCTGTTTCTGTGCTGTGATGAGCTCTGAAACCTGACTGAAACTCTTCAAATAAACCTCTGCAGATGATCTGTTAGCTGTTTGACAACTACTCTTTCAAGGATGTTTGATATAAAGGAAGGTTGGAGATTGGCCTGTAATTAGCTAAGACTGCTGGGTCTAGAGATGCTTTTTGAGTAAAGGTTTAACTACAGCCAGCTTGAAGGCCTGTGGTACATAGCCGATCATTAGAGATAGGTTGATCATATTTAAGATCGAAGAATTAATTAATGGCAGGACTTCTTTGAGCAGTTTTGTAGGAATGGGGTCTAAAAGACACGTTGATGGTTTGGAGGAAGTAATTATTGAAGTTAACTCAGAAAGATCAATTAGAGAAAAAGAGTCTAACTTAACATCAATGGTACTAAGAGTAGCTGTAGATAATATTACATCTGTGGGATGATTACTGGTCATTTTTTCTCTAATGATAAAAATGTTATTTGTGAAGAAGTTCATGAATGTTAAAGGGATGGTTGGCTCAACAGAGCTCTGACTGTTTGTCAGCCTGGCTACAGAGCTGAAGAGAAACCTGGGGTTGTTCTTATTGTCTTCAATTTATTTGTGAAGAAGTTCATGAAGCAATAAAGAGAAACTTATTCCAGTTAATTAGTGCCAAACAGTAAGAGATGACATTGTCTCCAGCTTATGGGTTATCTGCTTTAAGGTGTGTTTGTGTGAGCTACACAGATGTGTTGTTGATGACAAAGCTGTGTGAGTCTGTGTGAGTCTGTGTGAGTCTGTGTGAGTCAGTGGAACCTGTGGCTTAGTGTGAGTCTGTGTGAGTCTGTGTGAGTCTGTGTGAGTCAGTGTGAGTCTGTGTGAGTCAGTGGAACCTGTGGCTTAGTGTGAGTCTGTGTGAGTCTGTGTGAGTCTGTGTGAGTCAGTGTGAGTCTGTGTGAGTCTGTGGAAGCTGTGGCTCAGTGTGAGTCAGTGTGAGTCTGTGTGAGTCTGTGTGAGTCAGTGTGAGTCTGTGTGAGTCTGTGGAAGCTGTGGCTCAGTGTGAGTCAGTGTGAGTCTGTGTGAGTCTGTGGAACCTGTGGCTCAGTGTGAGTCAGTGTGAGTCTGTGTGAGTCTGTGGAAGCTGTGGCTCAGTGTGAGTCTGTGTGAGTCTGTGGAACCTGTGGCTTAGTGTGAGTCTGTGTGAGTCTGTGGAACCTGTGGCTTAGTGTGAGTCTGTGTGAGTCTGTGTGAGTCAGTGGAAGCTGTGGCTTAGTGTGAGTCTGTGGAAGCTGTGGCTCAGTGTGAGTCTGTGTGAGTCTGTGGAAAGTGTTACCTGTTCGTGTCCAGAGTGTCGCCTGGCTCTGACAGCTGGCTGCAGGTCAGTTTAAATGGGAGTGGAGGATAAGTGTTGAGTCCCTCTGAAATAAACCCGAACAGCCCGTCAGTGTGTGTCTGGTTACAGACGACAGGGAGATCTGAGCGTGCTCTTACTGTTGAGGGCGGAGAGGAAGACCCTGATGAAGCGCTGGGCGTAGCCCTGCTCATCGGCCTTCAGCCTGTCGAGTCTGATCAGGTGCTGCTGTATCGGCACGCTGGCCAGCTCCTCCACCTCCATCCGGTTGTAACGATCACCCACCGTCACCACAAACAGCGCCACCCCCTCACACTTGGCCTTCTGGGAGATGTAGCGCAGCTTGGCCTGGTCTCTGTAGGCCGTCTTGGTGCCCACCACAGTCAGGACGGCCCTCTTGCTGCGCGGCTGGCCGGCCTTCAGCAGCACCTCCCTCAGGGTGTAGTCCAGCATCTGTCCCAGCGCCAAAGAGCCGCCCTGCTGCTGCATGTTCTGCATCATGTACGTCTTCATGTCTCCAGCGTTCTGGTAGGTCTGCAGGCCGAACTCCACCTTGGTGCTCTGTTGGACCAGAGCTACTCGGGCCTGGCGGCCGGCTCGGCGGGGCTGTGGACTCACGGCCAGCTGCTCCACCACAGAGCTCAGCAGCTGCCGGGCACCGGCGTATTCATCGGCCTGGATCTCCCTGGAGCTGTCCAGCACCATGACCAGGTCCACATCCGCCTGCTGAGGCAGCACTGGTTCCTGGATGAAGGCGCACTCCTCTGCACGCCTGCAGGGGTCTGCAGAGACAGCAGCAGCCACTGAAAACACCTTTATTCATCCACATACGCTGCTCGTGTATTTAACGTTAACTTCATTGTAAAAAGTGATTTTTCTCATGTATTACCAAAACTGAAACAAAAAAGTCTGATATTGTGTAAGTGTTTTTCATCCAGGGAAGGATTAGACACCTAAAGGCATAAAGTTATGTATCAACCAAAGTCTCTGTCAGTGTACAGAAGTTAAATATTTAACTGTTTTTCTACACGATGAACAAAGAAAGAAATGTGTGAAATCACAGAAAAAGTTCTGGAAGTTTTGTTTTTAACTGCAGTCGTATAAAAACCTTTCATTTGTTATTGCTTAATGACTCAGGGAGGTTTTAATCAGCAGGGAAAGTCGTAAAACTGCAGCAACTTGTTGGCGGTGAGCAGCAGATCCAACAAGTTAGAATCAAAAATGGCTTCAAGTGCACATTCAGGGCTGTGAGACTCGCAGGGGAGAACACGCATCACGTTTAAGGCCTGGACAAGTTGAATCGTTTTGTTCTCCATCGTGGAAAAATGGCTGAAAATAAAACCAGGCCAGCTTTAAAAACTCTGCACTCAGCTCTGCGGTCTCATCCCTGTGTTTCTGTCTGTGCACTCGGCCTGAAGCTACACTTGCTGCCTCGGAGTGTCGGCCCCCTTCCTTCTGTCACATATCGGTATAAATAAAGTCCCACCCCTACCTACTATCACAGTCACCTGCTGCAGAGCCGATAATGGCATCAATAAAAGTAGCCGCACGTCCTGAGAGCAGTGAGATGTGGCGATTTACATTTTTAAGAGGACTGTAAAGTCAAGCTTCCTCATATTCACTTTGATCCCACACAGCTCATCTAACTCGAACTAAAAAAGTGTGCAGTGCAGATGAGGTATGAGCATCAGTCGTTACCGTAACAGACGGCACAGCTCTTGACCCTCCTCAGGTCAGCAGCCGGCTCCTGTGGCCTCCTCAGCACCGTGAAGATGGAGTTTCCTGTGTCGTCAGCCTGAGAGGAGACAGCAGCTACCGTTACCGACCGCTTCGCTCGTTCATGACAAACAGATTCCTCAACGACTGAAGGAAGACGACAAGCAGCTTAAAGAAAATGATGTTTTATTAAACTTTCCCTCTTCGGTCCATCTGTCTTGTATGTGCTTTATAACTGACAGCCATGAGAGAAGGCTTCAGGCACCACAGCTGTTTCTTCCTGTTGTACACTAACTTCTGGCTACACACTGTAAACGTAACTGGAGCCGCACAGGGAGACTAAGTGCACAATGAGCTGGAACGACTTTGTGCTTGCAGGCCAAACAGGCTGGGAAAAAGGCCCTCACATCATGTGCTGAGAAGGTCCCAGATGTATTGGCTCAAGTGAGAGCAAAGAGTTTAAAAGGGAGATGATGAAACCGTGGAACCCTCCAGAAGTCATCACACTGTAAGGTCTAAAAAGGAAACGGGGACACCCTGACTGTAGCATCAAGAGCCAAATGTTTTTTAATCCAAGGCAAACACTCCGATAATCTCAGGGCGCCGTTGCTGTAACAGTGCTTACTGATTTATGAAGTCCCATCTTCATCCAAACCAGATATTACGATATCGACTCCACACTCCTGTATGTTCACACTGAGAGGCATGGTAGGTTTTGTGGACAGATAGGGTGGCACGCTCGCTGCATTATTGCATCACTTCCTGCTCCTGGTGCACCACATCAGTGGTGCTTGTTCAGTTGTCTAAAGAGCAGCAACATCAGCAGTAACTGTCTGAGAAGCTGGCTCTCTTCTGCTCACTTTGTCGGTTGTCCAATTATTCCTTTGCCTCCTTTAGCACCTGGTCGCCTGGTTGTAGCTCTGGAGGCCTGGCTCCCCACAGAGCCAGCCAGGCCCTGTGGTGCTTTGCAAAGGTACTGTTGGCCTGGTTGACTGTGTCCAAAGTGGGAAATCAGGCCAGTTTGGTGACTACGAGGAGGAAGTGTAGCCTCAAACAGAAACCTTCAGTACGTTTCCCTGTGTACAGACTCCCTGGACTGCTTCCTGTGTGGTGAGTGTCGGAGAGAGAGGCTGGTCGCGTGTGTGGATTGCCTGAAGAGGAATGAGCACTTTGCCCCTGGATTTCCCTGGAGCCCTGACCCCTCACCTTTTTGTATATACACCCGGTGTGTCCTGCGTGTGAGTCCTCCACCTCAATCGTAACAGCAGCTCCCATTTCATTTATTAACCTTTTCATCTACGCTAAAAAAAAAAAAGAAAAAAAAAAGAGGCAGCACGGTGGCACGGTGGTGAGCACTGTTGCCGCACAGCAAGAAGATCCTGAGTTCAATTCCACCATCAGGCCGGGGTCTTTCTGTGTGGAGTTTGCATGTTCTCCCCGTGTTTGCGTGGGTTCTCTCCGGGTACTCCGGCTTCCTCCCACCGTCCAAAGACATGCAGCTTGTGGGGATAGGCTGATTTGACAATCCAAATTGCCACTAGGTGTGAATGTGAGTGTGAATGGTTGTCTGTCCCTGTGTGTCGGCCCTGCGACAGACTGGCGACCTGTCCAGGGTGTACCCCGCCTCTCGCCCTATGAAAGCTGGGATAGGCTCCAGCGCCCCCCGCGACCCTGAAAAGGATAAGCGGATGGATGGATGGATCTACGCTAGTCCATGCTGGTATCAACATACTGAGTTATCCTGACCCACTGAGTCACAGCCAGACTCCTCATCGCACAGGCCGAGGAGGAGGAGTGGCAGCACTTCAGCTTATTAACCAACCAAAGACACAGTTTGAATTCATTTAAAAAACTGTTAATAAGCAGTTCTCATTTGTTATAACAAACAAGACATAATATTTGGTTACAGATTATTACTTCAGTACTTCAGACTAAAGAAGAAACTGATAGTTGGGGTGACCCTGAATCCTTGTCGGTTGTATAAAATAATGTCCAGCTTATGAGTTTTCTGATCAAAGCTGTGTGTTTGAGCTACCCCAGGGAGTCACGCACTTCACATTCCAGGCTCTATTCTTTCTACAGAATCCAGAGTCAAGATAAAATGATTAGCAAGACACCAGAACACTTTTCTTAAAGGTAACGCAGTTTGCTACTTGATTGCTCCTGGGAAAAAGTAATTTGCTTCACTACCTGTTACATTAAAAAAAGCTGTCTCACAACCACAGTTTAGTAACATGAACCTCAGGCTGCACCAAAGCAAATCCCTAACGAGGACTCACATCTCTGAGATCTTTCTCTTAGCAGAACACGAAGCAAAGACTGATTCTACTTTAGAAACGTGAGCAGGTAGACAGGGAGGCTGCAGCCCGACTGCTGTTTGTTACCTGTGGAAGGTAAAGTCTGTCTGGGCAGCATCAGCAACAGGTTTCCTACAAAAGCTGTTTTTGGTTCCCATCCCCAGATGGTCTCAGTCAGGTTTTAAGTCAGACTAAATGAAAGATGATTTTGTGCATGATGGTGCAGTTTAAAGTGTTCAGGTTAATTCATCAACATCGTTTTTTCCAACAACAGAAAAACTATGAAACATGTTTGAGAATTCATTTGTAATGTATCGTCTAATTTTAGCATGTTCACCATGGACCTGATGGAGGCTAAATCAAACTCACCTCCATCGCCTGATTAATCGCGGGAACGTTCCTCAGGGAGATGATTGCTGGGACGATGTTCAGAGCCCGGTACTCCATAATGGCAGCAAGAATGTCAGTGTTGTCCTGAGACGCTCCATTGGTGAAAAACACGGCCACCTTCCTCACCATGAACCCAGCTCGCACTCGTTTGAAGATGTTCTGACCCACAAAGCGCATGGCGGCGCCCAGCTGGCGTTTGTTGGACGTCTTCTCTAGGGCGATGTTCTTCACAGCTTCTATCAGCGCAGTCTTGCGATGGTAGTCCTGGAAGCGGATCAGGTACTTGGTGTAGGCGCTGTATCCAACCACAGCCACGCGAGCGCCTTGTGGACAGTTGCTCTCAGCGATGCTCAAGTCCTCCAGCAGGTGGAGGAGGGCGGAGCGCTGCCTCTCGAGGGCCGTCGGAGTCACGTCGTCAGACATGTCCAAGCCGAACACCAGCTCGGTGGGGTAGGCCGGACACTGTGACTCACCTGGAGGAGGTAACGTCAGGAAGAGCTGAAGTGAAACGACCGCGGTGTTGGAAACACGCTCAGGCCGATTAACAGATACTCAAAGACGACTAGTTACAAGTTACAAAGGACTTCTGCTACTCAGTAAAATCCACCAAGCAGTTGGAGACAGTTTCAGATAAAAAGGTGCAAATATGTCCCGATGATCTCAGTCAGTCGGCATCTGTGGACAAAGTCTTTGTGCTGTACTCACCATGTTTGTTCTCACTAAGAGGAGACGTACGTACCGTGTGAACAAGCTGTGTGAAGCAGAAACACATTCACTTATCACAGCGCTCGTACTCTGCAGTTTGCTTCCACAAACGTTCGTTTTAGTTTCCATCCTCTACATAAAAACTCATAAACAAACAGCTGATCATTGTTTTGCAAACGTGTTTAAAGCGATGACACTTACCACAGTTGTCCCTGATTTTGTTGATCAGTTCGCATTCCTGAGACGACAGAAAATGTTCTTTGTAACAACATATTTATTTTCAACCCGTTCTCACTCCCAAAGCGTAACATTTTACGCTAGGTGACAAATCGTCACCATATTACGTTTTCGGCTACCCACCACGTTCCTAAATGACGACCTCGGAAAAAGAGGAAATATGAGAACCGTCTGGACTGAACCTACACATGTTCGCTCTCTTTCTTCAAATCGCTTAGAAACACGCTATTTAACATCATTAAAGTCCTGGTTAAGGTCAGGAATAAGGTTATGGTCAGGGCTAGGGATAAGGTTAGGTTTAGGGCTGGAATACAGGGCTGGAACGTCTACTACCGCGGGAGCGTCATTGCACTGGATTCCAGCAATAACCCGCCGCGTACCATAAGAACGCCGAAGGTCTCCTTTCGCGTTCCTCAGGAACGCCGCGGGACGTGACAAAACGTCGACATGTTACGCCTCGGGAGTGAGAACGCTCTGTTATTTTAAGCAGGTGAAGCGATTTAAAGGTGGACTTACAGACAGGCCTCTGCTCCCAGGAGGACCTTTCGGGCCCTGGATGGAGGAAAAACAGAGATTATTGTAAGTTTATTTGGGAGGATAATCAAATGTGACTTTTATCTGTGGCTTCCACAGGGTGATGACCCGCTTCCTTTACATGGTGCCGGTTTTACGTTGATGTGGTCCCTCCCTGACAACGGAACAGGATGCAGCGTTACTGCTGGAGTCTGCCAGTCATGGATGGATCTTGTGTGATGTCTGTTCCTATGGACAGTGATCCCAGCAATTTGTGATGCTGTGTCATTACCAGCTTTTTGAACTGAAATCGTCCATCAGTAACCAGGACGTGCTCACAGCCATCTGCCTCCAGCTCAGATACCATCCTGCTCTGTCACAGCAACCCTCTGCATGATCTCGCCAAATACATCCATGAAACCTCTATGAGGTCTTTCTCTTTTCATCCTGCCTGGCAGCTCCATCTTTTAATATGTCCTCTGTCTAATTTAATTTAAAAACTAAATGAGCTTTTTCTTATTGAAAGATTTGCTTAGAAGATAACATCATTCAAAGAATTATTAGACGTGCTAATGAGAGTGAAGGTAGGCAGGTGAAGATGCAGTTTAAACGTACTTTGTGTCCTGGATATCCGTCACCTCCAGGCTCACCTGGCTTTCCTGGCATGCCTGAGTTCCCCTGTATGGGTCACACATAAATCACAGAAGAAGCAAAAAGCCAACGTCTCAGTGACGCGACATCAAAGAAACCTTTCTTACCCCACGACCCCGGTTCCCCTTGGATCCTGGATACCCTTTCGGTCCCTTCGCACCGTCGTCGCCCTGAAGACAAAATGCCGTGTCTCAATCACCACAGAGTCCAACATACTTCTAGCTTACTTTGGCTGAACCACATGGTGGCATCAAAGTTTTAGTGTGTGGAAAATGGAAGGACTCACCGGTAAACCAGGGTAACCAGGAAAACCAGCATCTCCCTGTACAGAGAAAGGAAGAAGCAACGATTTCACGATTAAGACTTTCTAAAATGTTCGGCCACATGTGTAAATCTGTTTTACCCACATCATTGTCCAGCTGAACAGCACCAAAGACATCCCCATGCCTATGCAGATGATACTAAGCTGTATTTTTCCACTAAGCCCCCAAATCTCAACAGCCTCCCAGACCTCAATCACTTCACCACTGCCAGTGAAAAATGGACGAACGTTCCTTTTTCTGAATCCTGGTAAAACTGAGGTTCTTCAGGTTCTTATGAAAACTTGGGAGGGAACATTTTGGATTGTGCCAGCACAGAGCTTGGGTGCGGGTCACCAGTGACACAAACCACGGTGTATCCTGAGAGAACCAGAACATCTTCTCCTCCATCAAACGAATAGCTGAAACTAAAACCATGTGGCGTTCTTCTTACTGCTTTTCATTGTTGATGAAAACAGAATTCATTCAGTTTTTGTTGGTTGATGTCAAATTAAGGTTCAGCTCTACCTTTGAACCTTTCGGTCCTTCAGGTCCAAACCCGTCACGACCATCCAGACCCTGAACACAGAGAAAGTCTTGCATGAGATAACTGCATTGAATTACAGATATACACAAGCTCAGCTCATGTTCGGGATCCTACCGGCATTCCTCTGGGTCCTGGTGGTCCCAGAGCACCCTTCACACCTGGTTCTCCTGGTTGGCCCTTAAATAACAACCATGGACATTTCTCCATCAGAATTTACACCCCCATCCAACAAAACCCTGCCAAAATATCTTTCCATTTATAAATAAAGAGTACATTATTTACAGGCTGAATCCAGTTTTATTCACATTTTAAACGTTTAAACTGCTGCTGTGGTTTATGGCCACGATCCTGGGCCATTTGACCCAGCGTTTTGAGTTTTTATACATTTGGATGTTTATGGTTTATGTTTAAGTTCATCAGGTTATCTAAGTTCATTTCTGTTATACTGAGGTTGCTGTTGTTTATTACAGTCCCCTGGTGTCTTCACCCCGTGTGTTTAAGTCTCCCTCAGCCTTCACGTGTTTCATGTCTGCGTGTCATTATGCTTCCTGTTTTATTTTGAAGAGGTCTGGTGTCCCATGTTCATTGTGTTTAGTTTCACTTCCCCTGTGCCGTCATTGTGTTTCCGCTTCATCACCTCCTGTGTGTATTTAGTGTGTGTTTCCACTCATTCCTCGTCCAATCGTCTGCTTTGTTTCCATGCCTCTAGGTTTATGGATTCATGTCAGGTCTTCAGGTTTCTAGGTCCTTGTTCTAGTGTTTTTATATTTAGCTCACCCAGTTTAGGTTATTGTTAGTTTCTCCTTTGCCTTTTGTTTTTGTGCTGCTTACTAGTGATGGGACGTTCTGTATCGAGGCTTCGAAGCTTGTGTCGAGTAATGGAGGGGGCGTTTCCGCGATGCGCGTATCGAGGCTTGCTTCATTTATGGGAGGAGCTGAAAATGATGACGTCCGAAGCCTCGCTGCCCGGCTGTACCACGTGACTGGTTCATGAAGTGGTTCGAACTTTGCCGCGAGCTATGACAGCGATATAAACCCCTCAGACTTCATTCAAAATGTGGGTGTTTGATGGAGAGTTGCGGTTAGAGAGAGTTTGGAGACAGTTTGGAGGTTTATGAGAGTGAGGAGAGAAAGTCAGGAGAGAATGGAGCCAGCTAAGAAGAGGAGGATGTCCTCCCCTGTGTGGGAACATTTTGATCTTATTCCTCCCAACAAAGTATGTACATTTCTACAGAAGATGTATTTTCATGATACTGATGGTGCAATAAAACTTATGTTAAGCTGTCGTTACTTTTGTACAAGGTGAAGTGTTTGCTATGTGCCAGGGAGCTGGGATATAACAACAACATCCATGCTTAGGCACTACAGAGCTTTGCATGAGAATAAGAGGAACACCGATTGTGGAGCAAGACCAGGTGAGCCATCAAATGCAATGATAATATAGCATGCAGTAATGTTACTAAATGATATAACAATATTATACAACTGTTATAAGTTACGTGTGTGATATTTATATCTGTGCTTTGTCTTTATTGTCTTTCCTCAGGAGAACAATCTCAAATAGATGAAGACCTGGTCAGCATGGTGATTGAGGACTCCCAGCCATTTAGCATTGTGGAGGACAAAGGATTCAAAAGACTTGTTAAATCATTAAATCCCAGCTATGTTCTCCCCACTAAAAAGGACGTAAAAGCAGTGAAAATTTAGTTTTTACAGAATAAAATGTGAACAGGCAGGACTGAGGCTCAAAGCCTCAGTGTGTAGCTGTCCATACCTCAACGTTACAAAAGCACAACCACTGTCCACACCCCAACCACACCTCACCTCACAGTAAATGATCGTTTTCATTTCAAGCATTTCCAAATAATCATTTCCCATACTGCCAGTATAAATATACACAGTATACTGCCATCACTACAATATACATGTTTTACACACTCCTTTTGTTGTTGACATTTACAGGCTGTGTGCAAAAGGCCACACTCTTCAAATTCATGCCAGCTATTATTTTTACGTCCAGTAGGTGTCCTGCTAGAGCAAATGAAGCTTCAAGAAGCTTCGCGCTGGGGTGAACCAATTGGATGAAAAGCTTCAGTGCTTCATGAAGCTTCATCTGCCCATCACTACTGTTTACCAGCCTACAATAAACAGCTCGCTTTCAGCTAATATTAAGTCTGTTTCCACTATTATCTACTCACATTCACACAGTTTGCTTCAACCAGACTGTGACACAAAATCTCATTGGGGCCATTAAAGCTTGTAGTTGGATAGGGGTTGGGTTTTGACTTCTACCCGCTGGCTACATGGGTATTCTGGTTAAAAGCTTTCCTGAATGCAAAGAAAGGAAGCGATGTCACCCACCTTCTGCCCATTAGGGCCAGGACGTCCAGGTAGCCCTGGTTCTCCAACAGATCCATGTTCACCCTGTGGAGGAGCAGAGCTGCCACTGTTCACTCTATTCACATCATGCAAACACTGAACACTCTTTATGTTGCAGCCACTGGAAATACTTCTAAAGTCTTTAAATGTCTAAATGTTTAAATGACCTTTAAAGCAATAATAATAATTAAAAAAGCAATGTTGGTATTTTTCCTCATGCAAAACTCCCTTTAATCAGACACATGCTTCATTAGAAAAACACAATCAGTACATCATAATTGAACTCGTTGGTCAGTGCATGCATACAGCCTAGTTGATGAACGCACCTGATTTCCTGGAAAACCAGGTGTTCCTTTGGGTCCAGGTTCCCCATTGTCCCCAGCAGGGCCCTGCAGGGTCATCACAGTTTGATAACTGGTGATTATTTACACCTCTGCTCTTCCAATCAATGATGACTGATGGATAGTCTGCATAGCTGTACACTAGTAGTCATCTGTAGTGTACGCTGATAATAATATATATGTCACTACACTTTATTTGTATTGCTTCTAAAACAAAGAAGTGTTGAAAAATAATAATAAAATTAGGAAATTAAAAGAACAAGAAAAAACAAGGGCGCTAGGATGTCAATCCTGGAAAACATTCCATCAAACAATAATTACAGAGCTATGACAAACACAGCAAATCAGTGCAATCTGATCAGACAGCGTGTGGTTGTCTGCATGCGCCTGCCAGAATCCTTTCTACGGCCAAACTTCATGACATCATGCATGAAGTACATCCTAGTACAGATACCGGGAGTCTATGTATATATAACAGGATACTGGAGTCAATTCTCTATCATCTCACACGTCGATTTAATCAGTTTCTGTTTGATGGTTATTCAGCTGTGTGACAACCCGAAGGATGCGGCCTCCGAAGGATGCGGCCTCCGAAGGATGCGGCCTCCGAAGGATGCGGCCTCCGAAGGATGCGGCCTAGGTTTTGGGACACAGCTTATGGAAAGACCAGATGTTTTTCAGTCACCAGGGCCTGAGGCTAAGTAATTCACCTGGAATAATTTTGTGTGTCCCTGACCAAATGGCGTGGAACACCTGCCTTAAGAATTTGGTTGGTGTCATTTAAGCACTGTGTGCCAGGAAGAGGGAGGAGCCAACGCAGGACTCAAAACTCAAAAAAATTAACTAAGGCAGGCAAAACACCAAATACAAAAAAACGTAACTCAGACGTGAAACTAGACAACTGAGAAAGTGAGGAACAAGCAACTAAGAGCAAGGAAAAGGGGGGACACTCGCAGCAATATGGGACGATGCAACAATGGGCAAAGGCAAACGGTGGAAACACACGGGGAATGGGGGAGAGATGAAACATAATGAGGTGGGAGGAAGGAAAACAGATGAATGAAACTCAGAGACAGAACTTATACGAGAGACGTGACAGACTAACCAGGGAGGGAACAAACTAAACCAACAGGAAGTACAAATGATTACACTTGGAAGAACGAGGAAACTAAACAATAGCAAAGAGAACATAAGAAACAGAAACACTGTGTTAGCGTGACAGCAGGACGGCGTCATTCACACATCGTCACAGCCGCTCTCGTCTTAAAGAGCGCAGGATTTCATATGTTGCTTTGAGAAAACAGTCATGGTGTGGATCAGTGCAGTCATGTTTTGGGGAAGTACGATCTGACGTTGGCCACATTTCAGATCAACAGTGAGCTTATTTGTGTCTGTGTGATACCTCCTAATGCTTTAGCTCATCACATGAACGTACGGCAGCCTGAATGTGCAGACGGAGAATATCACTTTCTGTCGACGTGAACACTGCCCATGAGACTGTTATACAACATGTGTTCACAAATACACTCCCCTAAATGAGAAACAGCTTTTCTTAAGTTGCTAACTAATACCAAGCAGAGCTGCAACTGCATCCTATCTGGCTTTGTGGTTTGACAGAGAAAAAAGAAATTCATGAATAGTTCCACTGAATTTCTCTGGAAGTCTGTCCATGGGCCAAATCCAGCACAAATCTGCCAAATCCAGCTGAGCGAAAGCCAAAGTGTAACCGGAGTGATGCAAAAACACAGACTAAACTGGCACCTCTCGAGTCCTGTGGGGATTTCTGCCTATTCAACTAAAACAAAACTTCTAAGGAATAATGTGTACAGTTACTGTCAATGATCCTTCAGGAATTTAATGCTAAATTCAACCAGATGCAGCCTGCGGGAGAACATTTACAGCTTACTGCCTCAGCTGTAAACTCTGTTAGCCTGGCTCTGAATCACGGCTCTTGAACAGTTGAGACTTCAATATTTGAAACAGCTTATTAGTTCCAACATATCGAGGGGTCTTACAACGCAGTGGAGATCCCTTTACAGGCCCAGCGACTTGAACATGATGCGTAGTGGTTACATACAGTTGTGGTCAGATGTTCATCACGGGCATGAATTTCAGGTCATTTTGGATTTTTAATGATTTCTTTAAACCTTTTCCAGTGTGCAACGATCGTAGAGAGTGTGCATTAGAGCAGGGCGATATGACCAAAAATATTTATCACCATATGCATTTGAAAATTTGCAATAACGATATAACTGACGATATAATTGACACGAGACAAATTGAGATGAGAGATGAGATGAGATAGCCTTTATGTGTCAGTTGCAGGTCTTTTGCCCACAACCGAGATGACAGACCTTGCCGACCGTACCTACAATACACAAACCTCTCCTATCATTTCAATCCCAGCGGGCAGCCTTGTGGGGGTTTGAACAGCCGGTTCCGCTTTCTTTATTCTTCGATAAGTCAGGGCCAAGCCAGCTCCGATCAGCCAGAACCCTGTTACCATGGTTCAGAATAGGTCGATATCTTCAGCACTCAGGCTCACCCAAGCCCAGACTTCTCGTTGAGGAAGGGGTGTCAGTTGCATTTAGGGACCAGTTGATCAAATTCATAATTCCTTTTTGTTCCCTCTCTGTTCCAGGGAAAAGGAATACAGAAAAAAAAGAGACTAGACAAGGACATAAGCAGGGAAGATGAGGGAGAGGAGAAAAAGTGCGTCCGCCTCCTCCGAGAGCCAAAGAAGAACTCCTCAACTTTATTAGTGCAAAAAACAAAACAAAAAAAACCCCATCCATGTGTTTTCACTGAAACAAGCAGCTGTTTTTTATCTGCATTAAAGTTATATAAACATTTAACAGTGCAAACTGACAGTTTAACCAAAAGGCGTTTCCAGTGGAAACTGGCCGACATATCCTCAGTGTAACCATGTATAATATCCACAACACTTAAAAAGAGGTCATACACACACAATACGGTAACATTATGCTGAAGCACAGCACGTATCACTCCGCAAGGCTCCGCCTACGACAGCCGTAATGCTCCAACAATCCATCAAGCGGTGCGGCTTCGTAGCTTAGCAAAGTCGTACTGAAACATCTGACAGATTTTCGAGCGCCGTGCACATAAAATCGTTTCCAGGTCAGTAAACACAACCAGAGTTCATACATAAGGCACACGGGATTATAAGGGGCTCTGTCGACTTTCAGAAAAATCAAAGGATGGATTTTAAGTGCGCCGTATTTTCCAAACAACGCGGTAATAACGACGGCCCGCTAGCATGCGCTACCAAAAATAGTGCTTTGTTGTGTATCTGACGGACGAAAGCTAAACCAGTTCCACACCAGTGAAGCTGCAGCGTTTTTACAAACCAGTTCTGGTTCATCGTTTCATTCAACGATCCACTTTCGCTCTTCTCATTCTGCGTCGCCGCCATGTGCGTATGTAAACAAAGGCACTGTGCATGTGCGTTTTACCCATATTCTATCGCCATGTTTCATTTTCTTATCGTTGCCCAACATTACACCGGTGTTACCGTGGATGGTATGATATGGCCCAGCACTAGCGTGCACCAAATGGATTTTCTCTAATCCACACTGTCACGGACCCGGCTCTGGAGGACTCGGGGGTCCGTGACCAGTTTTGACTGTTGTTATTGTTGTTAGTATTATTAGTATTTGGTGATGTGTGCTTTCTCCACAATGCTGTGTTAGTCTGTGTCCCACTCGTATGTATAGGCAGGGTGTGGGTGTATACGTGTGTATGTCTGCGGGTGTGGCTGGAGGATGGAGCACAGCCACCTGCAGGCCTGATAGGTGTGGCCCTGCGAAGGACTGGCCACACCTGAAGTTCCTGCCACACCTGTTGGTGATCAGGGCTCGTCGGGGGAGCTACTTAGGAGAGTGTTGGAGCTCCCACCGGCGCGGGATCATTGAGTTATCGTACCAAGTTAGTGTGTCAGCATATGTCTGTGTTGTTCGTATATGCCCGCCGAGGGTTAGTGTTGACGGCTGCCTCTATGGTTTCCCTGCAGGAGGAAGAGTGGTCCAGAAAGGCAGCACGCACGGGGTGTGCGGAAACACAACAGCGGGGAGCACGAGCACGAGCACAGACGTCGGAGGGAAGCACGCACACGGGGTTCAAGGGAGCAACGGGGAGTTATTGTGTTTACAGTTTTTCACTGTGAATAAAGAGCACTGTTTGCATCGCAGAGTCTGCGTTTTGGGTCCTCCTTTCCCCACATCCCCACGGTCTGCCAGCCAGACCGTGACACACACAGGCTCAAATATAAATAAACATACTAATTTTTGGCTAAATGTCTCAAAGTTCTTCACAGACGCTCTTGGTAGCTGTCGATAAGCTTCTGGCATAATTCTGGCTGCATGTTTGATCACTCTTTTTATCAGAACTGAGGTCTTGACCAGAGGGTGTTCCCACTCTGAATGACTGTCAGCGTTCCCACAACATTCATAGTAAGAGCAGCGATGCGAGAGGAAGGCTGAGTGCGGGGAGGAGGGGTTAAACTACAGCAGTCTTTTCTGAGTTAAATATGTTCGGTCTCACAATTAAGGTCAACCTGCCGTGCGTCCAATCACAAAGCAGACCGTCACGACAGAACCGGACTCTCACCTGTGGCCCAGCAGCACCTGGGATACCGGGAGGGCCTCGATTTCCTTTCTCACCAGGTGACCCCTGCAAACAGAGTCAGACGTCTGTGTACAGTCACAGATATACGGTATAATCCTGATGCTGCTTCATATCGTCTTCTACCTTCTCACCACTGGGACCTCTTCTTCCATTACGACCCTGCACAAGAAAAAAATGTCACCATCATCATGCTGAAGTCTTTCTGCAGCACAGAGCAGCACCTTCCTACCCGAGTCTCTGTGTGAGGATCACTGCTCTTCATGAAAACAGCTTCTCTTAGAGAGAAACAGAAGAACGATTTTTCTGAGAAATCTCACCGGGTTTCCATCTAGTCCACTGTCACCCCCGTACCCGTCTGGACCAGGACCACCCTGTGGATTAAAAAACATTCTGATAACTGCATCCAGCCATCTGTCCTTCTGCCCGTCCATCCACAGAATTATATACTTTGGTCAAAATATTATAATTATATATTGTGACCATTTGGCCTGGCTTTCCTCAGACCGTACACCAGAGAAGGTCAGGGCTGCATGGTGTCAGTCACTGGTTGGTAATTTCAACATTTTGGTCGTTGTATCCTGAGTGAGCTACTCAGGACCAGCTCATATAGTCTTCACTCATTTGTGATGTACATCAGGTGGGCTTATTGATTTAAAAGTAAAATTAATCACATTTTATTCAGAAACACTTTAAATTAGCAACTGGAACCATAAATCCACCAAAGAGTGTTCAGCGCTCCTTTTGTCATAGACTTCTATCCAATCAGACCAGAGGACTCGCCCCCTGCCGACCAGGTTAGGATGCTTCTGTATTGGCTTCACATTCATGTTCAATCACTGGCCACATATCTGATCAGCCAATCACGTGGCACCAAATGAATGCATATAGGTGTATATGTGGCATGGTTGTTGGTACAGGACGGGTTGGTCTGACTATTCTGCTGATCTGTCGGGACTTTGCACACAATCATTTACAGAGGAAGCTCTGAAAAGACAACATGCAGCGTCAACAGCAGATCTCTGAGAGAAACGACCTCACTGATGTCAGAGGTCAGAGGAAACGTCTCTAAATCCACAACACATTAAACTTGAAGCAGATGTGTACTGCAGCAGAAGACCACACCACGCACTCCTGTCAGCTAAGAACAGAACTGACTGTCTGATCCAATGGCATCCTCTCTTCTGAAAAGAAAGTGACAGGGTGTCACACGCTCGCCCCGCGTCCTCCAGCTCCCTTCCACAGTCCGAAGGCATGCTCGTTAGGTTAACTTGTGATTCTGAAGGTATGAAGTGTGAGTATGAGTGTGAATGACTGTGTGTCTCTCTGGGACAGACTGGAAACCTATCCTCGGTGAACAACAGGCTCTGCATCCCCTGAAACCCAACAAATACTTTAGTATCAAAAACGCACAGTTCCTCTGATGCCCAGAAGAGGCAGCAGTGAGTCAGTCTCCATAGACACTCGTGTTGGCTGTAGATCAGGAGGTAGATCAGGTCATCTACTAACTGGAGGTTTGGGCAACATACTAACCCGAGCTGCTCCCTGATGCATCGTCAGAGGGTGAATGTTAGAGAGTGAAAAAGTGCTTGTGTGAATGAGGCATGTTGTACGAAGTGCTCTGAGCATTCAAGTGCTAATTTAGAGGCAGTCCATATTAAAAACGTTTACAGCCTGATAAGAAAATCAGCTTTAGTCTCTGTAGATAATTTACGGTAAACTAGTGGCATCATGGCGGCTAACGTTCAGCTTTTACATAAAGATGTGGACGTGTCTTACTGGTCTCCCTGGGCTGCCGGGGTCTCCTTTGGGTCCTGGTCTGTTGTTGTCGACACCCGGGGTGCCCTGTCAGACAAAAACAGTGTTCGGTTCTTGAAGTGGAGCTTCCAGCTGTTTCCCAGCTGCGATCAGCTGTCGGGTTTTCCGACAGAAGAAAGAGCCGATATTACAGTTTTAACTAGGGCTGTGCGATATGACCACAATCTCATATCCCGATATCTGACGTCTATCGTCCGATAACGATATAAATCACAAAAATGTAACATTTTCTGTAAAGTCTGTGAATCTCGGGCAGCTCGACTTGCGTGAAGTGTTTCCAGCTGTGCGTCGAGTGTTTTAACGGATGCATGAAACGACACGTTTTAGACATAAGCTGTAACGGCCGCCGTTTTCTTTGTGAGTATTTATTACACGGCGTGCTGCGGGGAAAAGCCTGTTCTAACGTTGGAGTCTAAGCTTTATTTTTTAGCACCTGGCGGCTCTTTTTTGCTTCTCATCTGTAAATAATCTGCTCTTTCACGCGATTCAGTTTATTTTGAAAGGTCTCAACAGGATCTTGAGCTTTATTGTGAAAGGTTTATGTGGAACATAAACAAGCGGATACGCGATGCTGTTACCGTCGTTGTTGCTAACGACAACGCATAAAAACAGGTGCTTGTGCGTCCGTAGTGTGGTGATATTACATATAAGAGAAAGAGAGAACTTTAAGAAATGAATATAGCCACTGCAGTGATCAAAACCATGAAAAAATGTTGCCGTAAACACTTTATTTTGCGACACCACGAAACAAACGATAGCGTAAAATGAAAGAACGTTTTTATATCGTCATCCGATATATATGGTTATATCGAACAGCCCTAGTTTTAACTGACATTAGTGACATTTAAACGTTTAAACACACAAAAACATCCTGAGAAAACATCGACATGCAGAGTTCTGTGATGGGTTTTTATGGCAGCACGACGTTTGTGGATTATTGTTGTAAATAAAGTGTTTTATGAGTGAATGTAGTGTGTGATCACACCAGGCTGGAAAAGCTCTCGATAAATCCCAGCTTATTTGTATTTGTTAGACAGATCAGACGGGCACAGACAAACTACACGATCAAATATCTTCACCATAATCTTTGTATCATAAAAATATGTGCAGAAACTAAAGAGTCATTATTTCAGGACATTGTTCATATTCAGGCTGTTGAAACAGGTTTTCTTTGTAAAAACAAAAAACCTGAAATATGAAAGGTTTATTTTGCTTTAGCAGTCTGATTGACCTGAACTTGACCTGCCTCCTCCTCTTCCTCGTCCCCCTCCTGCTCCCACATATTAAATAATTAGGAAAAAAAGTCCATGTGACTGCCGACCTTTCTGAAATGAAAGCACCGAAACTCACCGGGTCTCCTCTCAGTCCCTTCTGTCCTTTCAGCCCCTTCTCGCCTCCTGTCCCCGGGATGCCCTAAAGATGATATTTCAGCCTGTCAATCAACCTACCCAGAGGTCAGAGGTCAACAGCTCACAGCTTCATTTTTACGAGCTGAAGTCAAAACACATTTAAAAAAACGAAAACAGAAACAATAACAGTAAAATGGATCAATCGTTTCATTAGGTAACAACGATCAGAGCTGATGCAGCACGAAGCAAAGAAACTTTGAGTGGTTTTTGTTTACTGGGTTTCCCGGAGGTCCTCGTTCTGCTTTCAGTCCACCGAGTCCCGTCTCTCCCTGCAAACAAAACCAGAAGAACGCGTCATCTCTTCTTCTTCCACAGTCACGTGACATAAACCATCATACTCTCCTACCATGATTTGTAAATCACTAGGATAATACAGCATGTGTAAATGTTAATATAAAGAATAATTTTCATATGTAATAATTCATTTATCTAATTTAAACTTATATGTATAATTTAATCCACAGTTGCATTCAAATGATTATATTGAACAGCAGGAGCCAGGTGATGATAAATTCACTGCTCATCAGCAGGTGTCAGCATGTCTGTCACAGCTGTGTTCAGGTGTGTGTTAACACAGCACAAGGAACAAAGGCCTCAGTCAGCAGTGGGACATTGTCCTCAGCCCAGATGTTTGTCAGGCTACATTCTGTTTCACAAAGAGGAGAAAAATCATTACAATATTAGCCTCAGCTAATGTTAGCAGCTAACATTAGCTGATGTTAGACATTAGCTACATTAGCTAACATTAGCTAATGTTAGCTGATGTTAGTCATTAGCTACATTAGCTAACATTAGCTGAGGCTAATGTTAGCCACTCCAGGGCCTCCTTGACTCAAACCAGTGTGTCCACTGGCCTGCAGGTGCCCGACACAGAGTAACGGAGTGCGCGCTGTGCCAGGATTTATACATCAGGGAAACCAAACCCCCCTCTGGCTTCAACACAGAAGAGCCACCTCATCAGCCCCCCCCGCAGCTCCCGGGAAGCTGAAGACAGCTTCAACCGTTTGTGTGTTGAAAAATAGTAATTTTCTTGTTTTAACAATAGAAATAATTATTAGTTAGATTACTGGTTAGTGAAAAAGTAACAGTGTTAGCAACGCGTCAGTGATCAGAAGGCCTCAGTCACAGATGTTCATACCTGCTCTCCATCGATGCCGTTCAGTCCATCCTCCCCGTCGTCCCCCTGCAGCGTTGGAGCACAATCAGCTGTTACGTCTCACTGCTCAATCTATGATAAACTGTCACTTCTCCAGTAAATGCAGCAGTGTCAGCAGACCTCAGTCACTCACCTTGTTGCCTGAGAGGCCTCGGTAGCCCTGCAGATACAAACAGCAGATTTAATGGTTAAAGCGCTCATGTTTGACTTTTTCAGCCCAGCTTCACAGGAATCTTTCAGTTATTTGGATTCGATTAAACGTCTGATATATTTAATATTTGTGTGATATATTTATAACAAACTATAAACAAACTTGTCAGGCTGAAGGACATCACGTCTGACACTGTGGTCAGCAGCACAGGAGCACCACAGGGAACTGTGCTGTCCCCTCTTCTCTTCACCCTGTACACCTCTGACTTCTGCTACAACTCTGAATTATGCCACATTCAGAAGTTTGCAGATGACACAGTCATCATGGGGTGTATCTGGGATGATCAGGAAGAGGAGTACAGAAGTCTGGTGAGGAACTTTGTCGCATGGAGTCACACAAACCACCTGCAACTCAACACCTCAAAGACTAAGGAACTGGTTGTGGACTTCGGGAGGTCCAGAGAAGGTCCACTGCCGGTTCAGATAGAGGGGGAGGAGGTGGAGGTGGTCAACAAGTACAAGTACCTCGGGCTGTGGGTGGACAATAAACTGGACTGGTCATGCAACACAGAGCACCTGTATAAAAAAGCCCAAAGCCGACTGTACTTCCTCAGGAGGCTGAGGTCTTTTAACATCTGCAGGAAGCTCCTGAGGATGTTTTACCAGTCGGTGGTTGCTGGAGTACTTTTCTATGCTGTGGTGTGCTGGGGAAGCAGCACAGCAAAGAAGGACTCATCCAGGCTGGAGAAACTGATCAGGAAGGCTGGCTCTGTGGTCGGCATGAAGCTGGACACTCTGGTGACAGTGGCAGAGAAAAGGACATTAAAGAAACTGATGGACATTATGGACAATGTTGGGCATCCTCTGCACACGGCCATAAACAACCAGAAGAGTCTGTTCAGTGACAGGTTGCTTCTCCCCAAGACAAGAACTAACAGACTTAAAAACTCCTTTGTCCCACACGCCATCAGACTGTTTAACTCCTCTCTGGAGGGGAGAGGGAGGGGAAAGGAGGGGGGAACAACTAAGCTGTAGTGCCTCTTCACCTCACTGTACAATACCTTTGTTAATAGTCAACGGTGCAATAGACTCCATACTTGAAATGTGCAATTCACTTGTATTTTTATTTTTATTTTATTCCTATTTATTCTATTTATCCCCTTTGTATATTTTATCTATACATGTCATTGTATTTACTTCTGTCGGTGCTGTGCTTTTTTGGAAACCGAATTTCCCAGAGGAACCCACCCGAGGGATTAATAAAGTTTTATCTTATCTTATCTCTTGTTTTTCATGATAAGAACAAAAGTTAATGCTAAAAATCAGTCGTCACACAGTCTGACATGAAAAACATCTCCATGAACTCGTCTGTTCGACTGCAGCGTCATTTTCTCCACGTGATGGAGTAATGATCAGACTTCAGCAGTGCTCCTCTCAGAGGTATGACACATCGCGTACCTTCTGTCCTCTGCTTCCAGGACAGCCCCGGATCCCCTGAAGTCCAGGAAGTCCAGGAGGACCGCGCTCGCCCTGCAACACAAAAGCAAAGTCAGCGCACCTGGTTCGAGCTCTCAGTCTGCTTCGTCCTGTAGGTCCATCTTTCAGTTATCAGGTTATATGAATATTATCTCAATAATACATTTGCATTTAAGTAAAATGTAATTGCCAACTGCTTTTAGGTAGCCCCCATAAACAGGAGCAAGCAGCTGGCAATTGTAGGAAAAAAGAACTTTAACAAGAATTTTAAACTTTAACAAGAAGAACACAAACTACAAACTAGAAAATTCAAAATAAATAATTAAAAGCAAATTTTTAATGGAAATGAATTCAGGTTTGAAGTTTTTTAATCAGGTTCAAGATCCTTTATTTGTCACATGCATAGTTACACGCAGTGAAACGTGTGCTGACGCGCTGCTCGACTGTGCAAAAGCAGAGAACATTATGTACAAATAACTGAATAAAATAAAACAATCTGGAAATTTTTACATTGAAAATCTGAAAATGTAGATTGTGCGAGTGTCTCATTTACAGCGGAAAGAGCTCGTGGTGGGATGAAGAAGAAGCACTTACACTGACTCCTTCTTCTCCCGGGAAACCCGGATGACCCCGCTCTCCCTCCTCACCCTGTTTATAAAGCAAACAGAACCATCAGAAAGAAAGCAAAGGGCTGGAAAAGCCTTCAGGACACATTTCACAACTAATTAGATTAAGTGGCAGCTGGTCAGTAACGTGATATATTAAAATGATATTTTAGTTATTAGAGTTTATGATATTTGGACAATCGTGTCATGGACACCAGAGCAGCTCCGGCTGCCGTCCACATGAACAGGTTAAAGCTCCATCGTGCAGAGAGGAGCTCGTTTAAAATGGACTGAGGCACAGTGGAAACTGATCTCAGGTCAGACCCATCCACATGGATGGGTCTGTGGGAGAGGGAGCATCCGCCCTGTGGAGCTGGCAGCTGGCACATCTGGACAGGCTCCGTCAGTGCTGAACGCTATACACAGGTATCAGAGCAGCAGCTGCTCCGTGCAGACGTGTTTTTCATGTTTGAGTGGGATGATGCTAAAGCGCAGAATGCATCTGTTGCATCAGCACGCCTGCAGTCCAGACCTCTGGCCTGCTGCTCAGTTTCATGCAATGATGAATTTTTGCAGTTGAAACGTGAGATATGTTCTCTGTGTTCTATAGTGAAACATTCCTGGTGTAAAGTTGGGGTTTCACACTCACCTTTGCCCCTCGTGGGCCTGGAAGACCACGGGGGCCTTTGTCTCCCCAACATTTGCACATCACTCCGCAGCATTCCCGGGCTGTCACGGTGCTCTGCAGTCAGACGAGGGGGCGAAGGACATACATGAACAATGCACGATCTTTGTGAAGAGGCAAACGTCGGTTACTGAACGTTTTGTCTTCAGAGAATCAGGACTCATCAAAATATTACTCGCTATAAACTTTAAGAGGAACGATTATGTCAGCAGGAAAAATGGAAACAGGGAACTGGTCCAATCACAATCCTCCCGTCAGCCGCCTCCTGAATGGCTGATGGGATTATTGTCCCTTTGATTTCTTTGTTGCTTACGTGACTTTTCTTTCAACCTACCCGCATGTTTTGCACTTGGGTCCTCTTATCTCACCTCATGACTCCTTTACTGGTTATTCTGAATAAAATTCACTCACATTTTTTACATTATATGAATAACATGAACGTGGCTCCTTTTTACTCAGACTAAAGATTAAAACTTGCTTTATTTGTCATTTAGAAAAGGTAGAAACGCACTCATGAGCAATGGGACTGACTTACAATCTGTTGGAATATGGTGCTGCCAATGCTCGGCATGCTGATTATGAGCTGATCGGTGTACCCGAATCCGCGGCCAAACTCCACCTTCTGTAGCTGAATGTGGTCAGTGCCCCTGAGAGCCACGGCCAGCAGGGCGCTGACTCCTGCAGACAGGACAACAGACTGGAACGGCGTGGCTTCACAAACACAGTGCACGTACATTTCCACTGGATCTGAATCAAGCAAACTGATTAGGTCTAGAAATATTTAGTAACTTCTCCTCGTAGATTAGATGGATCCAGTCTGATGGTGATCCAAGTGCTTCTTACCCCTCAGCTGTAAAAGGCATTGATGTGAACGCTACAGCTCGAGCTTCAAATTGATATCATAGCTGCTTCTATTAAAATCTTTGATTAGTTTGAATCTCAGTGACCTCAGAGCCACAGCAAGTCTGATGAAGATCTTGCAGATGTAATAACTTGAGAACAAGACGACGTAGGAAATTGATATCTTAGGTGTGTCTCCTCAGAGGCCGAGGGGTTGCACTACACTGTAAAAAAAAATCTGTCAAATTTACGGTAAAATACCGGCAGCTGTGGTTGCCAGGAATATACCGTGTAAAAAATGTGGAATCTGTAAAAGACAATACGGTATACTGGTTTTGTAACCCTAATTTTTAAGGTAGACAACGTATTATTTTACCAAAATCATGATAGAAAAAACCAAATATATTTGTCAATTATACAGCAATTTAATGTAAAAAATGCAACTTTCCATAGCTTTTTACGGATATTTGCAGTAAAAAAAAAGTAATAATATAATAATATTTACAGTAATTTGTTGTTAATTTAACAGTAATAGGATAGACCCTATTATTGTAAATAACTGTAAAAATAACAGAAATATGTTAAACCTTATTAAAACCTTTGACAGTAAAAAACACAGTGAAATTGTATAACAAATTACAGCATTTTATTTTGACCAGATACATTTTACGGTAAATTCCTGGCAACCACAGCTGCCGGTATTTTACCGCTAAAAATACAGTACAATATGAGGAACATAAATGGTTTACCGTACATTTTACATTTGCAACCGCTAAATATAGAAAAATCTAAAGATGCTCATATGCAACCAAGGTAGAGAATATTACTGATAAACAATGAGAAAATTTGACATACCATTTGAAAACAGACTAAACATATTATTTTCTCTATTCCTACAAAACAGCATAGATCTTGAGAATACAGCATGTGTCCATATATATGGCTGGTAATCCATGGAGGAATGAATAAACATGAAACAAAATATTACCTGCCCCTGACCTATCAACAGTAATGAGTCACTGGGTCCTGCCTTGGTGAAGGAAAGGACTCGGTGGAGTTTCTAATGCGCATGGTGTTGAAGATACAAGCTCTGCAGGAGTACTTCAATGTCCATCAGGAGTTCACTTTGGACTGGCAGGATCCCCTCTGCAGCAAAAAAAATGGACAAAGTTTGATCAGTGCTTGAGCAAAATGCACAGAAATGAACAAAACGTGCTGCCAAAACCAGATCTAATGATAAATGATTTCTTAAGTGTAAAATATACAGTTCTTAAAGGATAGCTATTATCAAAATGCAACCTGGGCTGTTTTTTTCAGTTTTTTTTTTTTTTTACTGTAAACGAGACAAACATATATCTAAAAGCATAATTACGACAAACAAGCCGTTTTTGAGATTGACCGTGATTTTGTTTTGTGGTCAATAGCCAGTGAATGGGAATACTAGGGGGCCGGGGCATAAATTTGAGCGCATCAAAATCGATACAGTAAAAAAAACCAAAACAAAAAAAACAGCCCAGGTTGCGTTTTGGCAATAGTTATACTTTAAATCTACTTATGTAAAAGTTATACATAGACAACGCAGCCCTAATCACAATCATAATTTGTTGGAAAACGTATTTAAGTTTCGTATTGATTTATCATAGAACTTGAAGTTAATGGCTGAATGCATGGTGATGAGACCTATCATTCAATCTACATTTTATAGCGTATGAAACTGCTCACCTGGACATGAACCTGAGCTCGGCTGATTAAGATTAGTGTCTCCTGTCCATCTTTCTTTAGCAAAACTTGAATAATACCACTGCTTACCTCTTATTGAATCTTTGGGTGCAGACTTAATTGAAGAGCCTCGTATAAACAGGCAGGGTGTGATGTTTAGGGAAACCAAAGAATACAGCCGCCATCATTTCTGCCAGAAGACTCATTGGGTGCAACGAAGCTTTCATTGTGGACTGGCTAGATACCTTCTGCATTCAGAAGGAAAACAAGAAGGGCATACACCATAAACAATAATAACTGACAAAAATAATGAGACAAGAAATTAAAGTAACAAAATAAGTGCAAATCAAGTTTCCCTGTGTTACAGTGTAGCTGAATGTTTTTCAACAATTTGATTTACGGTAAAACACATACCAAATATTTCCAGCCAAGGTTTGTTTCAATCTTCAGCATTTTTTTCCTGCCATTGTCTTGAAACTGTTTCATCTGTCTCTCTCATTTGATGCTGTTTACAAAAACAAAACAGCAATATTGTAAAGGGAAAAAGGAAAATTAATTTAATGGAAAAAAAAAGATTATGACCTGAAATCTCACCATTTCCTGAGAGTCACAGGTCCTTTGAGTATCCTTATGGTTTCTGCTCAAATTCAGTGTCTGAAAAGGGCAGGAACAAAACAAACCTTTTTAATCATAATAAAGACAAAATAAGATTTAGAGACAGACGACAAAGAAATGTGTAAAATATCTTCTTGAATCTGTTTACTTTACTAACCTTGAAAGAGACTCTTGGGTCTTAGCTGTGCCACCACCCTTAAACCTTAAAACAGATGGAGACGATATGCTGGCCTGGCTTGAAATTTCCATATTTGGTGCTGTAAAACAATATCACAAACAATAGATTAATTGTACTTTTTGGACCTTGGCCAAAGCATAATAGAAAAAACAGAAAGTCCTTCATGGCTATTGTGCAATGAAATCATAATACTTACTGGTTTGTTTCTCAGATGTCTCCACTCCTAATGATTGTAGTGCCTCCAGTACAATTTCAAGGATTGAGGCAGACAGGTCCGGCAGCACCTTAGTAATGGAACTCCTTATGCTGCCCCCCATTTCCAAGATGTCTGATAAAAGAATGTGAATAAAGGTCAATTTACACCAAGTGGTACCTTTGGTCTTAAAATATGAAGCTGATCTTGCTTGATACTACACTTTTATACAGTGTTTCGTAAGTACCAAACTAACAGCACCATTATTGTGACAGCACACTGTGTTTCAGTGGAACCATTTGGTACCCATACTTCATGTAAGATGTTAATGGATAGAAATCAATTAAGTCAATGGGTTTTGACCAAAAAAATCATTTTATTTAAAACAGCTTACTATCACTTATGTCACACAGAACATCAGCAGGAGGCTCAGTAGAGGGCTCTTCTGATTTCTGCCACAGATCAGACTCTAGCAGACATC
The DNA here is from genome assembly GCF_964374335.1 of Astatotilapia calliptera. NCBI lineage: Eukaryota > Metazoa > Chordata > Actinopteri > Cichliformes > Cichlidae > Astatotilapia > Astatotilapia calliptera. The sequence continues at coordinate 38,313,150 of NC_137432.1, read as the reverse complement.
TCAAAGTCTCTCTTAAAGGCACATAATAGGCAAACCTATCTTTTCTGTTTTCATCTCTCCCTAAAAATATTTTCTTTGGTTCCGCATAGTTGAAGGCTTTTTTAAAGATCTGAGCTCTGGAGTGCACTGTCCTCAATGGCCCGGTATGACATGCAGAAAAAAGATCATAGCTTTTGACAGACTCACAGACTTTGTTGATGTCCTCCTCTGATAATGATGTGTCATCTTTTAACAGTGATGCAAGTTTACCCAAACTGTATGTCTGTCCCAACTCATGCATGTTCTGCATTTCCTCTACAATGTTCTGTATGGTTGAAGCAGGCAGTAGAAACTGACCCTGCAATTTTAAGTAGAATAGTGAAACGTTTCTCAGAAAAAGATCACAGAATTCAGGGGGCATTTCCATGTTATCTTCATGTGTAATAGACTGTGCAGCAGGCTCGGAAATCAAGGGTACAAAGTCATCTGATGTGGTTGGAACAGATGATGATTGACATGCAGACTCTCTATATAAATCACCAATGCTGCTGTCTGAAAACTCTGTGTTTACGTGACATGTGAGCAGTAAAAGATGATTTAACTCTAAAGGTATTTGTGCATCCTCTTACTGGACAAGTGACCACGTGTCCTTCCACAATATGGCTCTTCAGATGAGCTATTAACTCTTTAGAGTTCTGACACTGACGTTCACACATCGCCATTGCACATGTAAACGAAGAAACCACCACCACACCAGTGACATGGGTGGGGGCAGTGTCTTCGGTAAAAATGAGCCTTAAACGCGCCATACCTGGTGTATGTCTGCTTGCAGCCTGCTTCAATACACCGAAAGAAACAACGTGGCTCATTCCGATGCAGTTTACAATGAAGCACGTAGCCCCTTGATGACTGAACTACCTTACCACAGAAATTACACGTTAACATAACTCCATGTACTTTGGTAATTCCTCCCTAGCGAATTAAGCACGCCATATACAGAAACTAATCCAGAGCAATGCTTCCCTCGCAACAGTAATGCTAACTCAACTCACAAATGCTAACTAAATTCACAACCTCACTCATAAAAAACGAACTGCTAAAATTATCTATAAACGCTGGGCTGGTGGATTTTTATAACAGAGATAACTTGAAGTTGCATGTACTCACCTCACCTCGAACTAATTGTAAGCTGCCAGGATGTCTACAAATTCCGAAGATGCTGTGGTCCAAGCAGCAATAAATGGCGCTAATATACGAGTTCAAAACTGTGTCCGTTAGCGAAGCCAACTTGAGTCTCCTGCATGAAAAAAAGAGCGGTTGGCACACAGCTCAGCAGCGCGCCGCGCTATTGGTCATTTTCAGGTGACGTCATCCCACAATGTAACGTCGCTCTTTGTTTCTTTAGGAGGTTCGAATTTGATCAGAAGTCACGTCTGCAGACCGCTGCAGCCACGTCTTGCCTTGCTTCCCCTTTTTTTGGTGAAATGGTTCGCTCATACTGCACAATGTTGCTACCAGATTTTTTTTCTCTGCAATTCGAACGTAAAACGTCTGTACACAGTTTACCAGCAGTTTAGCTACCAATCAACAGCGATCACACAAATTCAAAATTTAAGGCCGACCCACTTAAGGTGGTCTGATAATATGGCGTGAAACACAACAACATAAAGTTGTTTTAAAATAATAATTAAAAAAGATTATTGAAATCAATTTTATTCACAACCATAAACTTTATTTTTAACATCTTCTTTTGCTGTTGATTTTTTTATCAGAAGGTTAACAATGATATACTGCAGGCCTAACTTTTAATCTGTATATCAGTATCTGAATTTTAAAATAAAAAAATACTATCAGTTTTATTGTCTTTCACTGCTGATATTTGCTTTTTTTTTAATGGTATGCACTGGTTGTATTATTATGGTGGACCCTATTTTTTAACATCTTGTTTCTGTAAAAATGAATGTTTTTGTTTGCTTAAAAATCTACAGCTTTATACTGTGAATTCCAATGTGCACAACCCCAAAAGATGTAGTTTTACTCAAATAATACCGTAAGTTTTTCAGACATTTTCAACATTACAATATGTAATTGTAAAATGTATGCATATTTATTTGTTTTCACAGAAAATATTTATAATTTCAACATTTTATTACAGTAAAAAACAAAGTTTTATCCAGTCTCACAATTAACGGTTATTCAATCTATTTAATACAGTAAAAGGAAGTTTTTGGTTTTACGCTCCATTACCGTTGGAATTTGACGGTGTTTTGCTGTATATTTTACTGACTTTTTTTACAGTGTAGTATTATATTCAGTTCTTTCAGCTCTCTGTCATTCTACACAAACCACTTTTTCCTGGTTGTTTAGGAAAGTTCTTGTGCTTCCGCTTGTTCTGCTCCACGGGACTTCCTCGTAGCCCAGAATTAAAATTAAAGCATGCGTTTTTATGTTTTAGGACACACATGGGACACTAGCCCATACATCTAATGTAATAACTGAAGAATTTGTGTGCTAACATCAGATCAAAGTGCATGGGGATGTCAATTAAGATGAGCAATGAAAAGTAAAGATGACACAATGAGAAAACCAGAAGCAAAGTTGGGAATGAAGTGATCTTAGTAAATGCATGTTTTTACCAGACTCTCGCAGCAGCTTTGATTCCCGCTGTAGACTCATGACGTTTTCATTGAGTCCATCAGAGAAGATCATCAAGACCTAAACGACAGAGTAAACCACGTCCGACAGTTTAATGTGGATGATGCCTCATGAAGTGGTAATGTTCAGGGCTGAACAATGAAGTCATAGCAGAAGCGCTAAACACTGCAGCTCCTCTAATGTCCACTAGAGGCTCCAGCAGTGAGTCAGTCCCCATATACTCCCGTGTTATAAACAAAGCTCTTTACCATTAGCAGTCTTCATGCTGGGTAACAGTAATTAATGTAATTGAATGTAGTGTGCAGTATTTGGCTACCCAACAGCCACGGCTGCAGTTTATGTGCTAAATTTTAACAAGATGAAAAATAGCACCGTTGCATGTTAACAACACAGGATATCAATTCAGTTACTCGGATAATTTCATGGTGAAAATGAGAACTGAAGGATTCTGAAAGGTCTAAACTAGAGCTGCCAGCGTTAATCTCCTTAAAATGACTTTAACGCCATAACCACATTAAAGCGGCAAATCTCCCTTAGCAAGTTACCGCAGATCACCCCACGGCATCAACGTGTTAGTGCGGTTAGCTCATTAACGTGTTAGCACCGTGCAGCTCACTAGCGCTAGCTCACTAACAGAGATTTGCTGCAGTCATGGTGTTAACATCACTTTAACGAGATTAACGCTGACAGCCCTCATCTAAACATGTCTCACCTTGACAGTAGCCTTGGATTTGGTTTTGAACTTCTCCTTGTAGAAATTCAGCAGCTCAGAGTTAAAGTAGGTCGGCTGGGACAACTTCCAGCTCAAGACTTTCTTCAACACGTCTTCACTGAAGTCTGCAAAATTTGTATCATACAAGGCCCTGCCATCACTGTCTACCAAATGGAAGGCGATTTGGGTCTTGACCGGGGACTGGGGGACGCCAGTGCAGCACAAGTTTTCTTCTGTTGAAATATGTGAAATATGATGGACAATCTCTTCCAGGTGTTGGATGTAGTCACTGATCAGCATGTTGTTGGATCCACTCGTGTCAGTAATGTCGAATCCTATTGCAACGTCGATGGTACAATCTGAACATGGGAAGAAAAGCAGGGAAAGGATGTTTGTCTTTGACCTTTTATAGCTAAAGACAGTGACATGTGGACAAGAGGGGCTCACTTATCAAACAACAGGATTAAACAATCAAAGGTACTGATGCTCATGCTGGTACTGCTAACTTTAGCCACATTAGGCAATAGAGTGGATACTGGATGATTTATGTTTACTGTGAATGCAGCACCAGCAACAGTCTTTAAATGATAAGAGGGAAAACATTAGGCATTGTGAGATCATTATGCTATTTTATGCCATATTATGGTTGAAGCTATAAGAATGTGAGAAATGGTCAGGTCACATCTCCCATCCGGATGGTTTATGCTCAAAAGTGTTTGTATGGAATAAAGAGATTGTTGATTGAGCATTTATACACCGAGTGTTGTTCTTCCTTCAGCCCACAGATCAAAAAATTGGAATATTTAACAGCATCTACAATAACAACAGCAGCTCTCGACAAACCAAGCACAAATTACTCAAACCGAAGACTGGGTGTGTTCATACTCGAGGACGTGCATTTCACTTACTAGAGTGGGGTGAATGCACGCAGCAAACCACCACCGGTAGATACTTGCAGGGCTGGACTGGGACAAAAAATCGGCCTGGGCATTTTGACTAGAGACGGGCTCACGAGGTATAGGTAAAGCCATAAAGCCTTTGAATGAAAACAAACACTGTTGTGACAGTGATTCTGGTATATATGTATCAATCTAATAAACCTACACCATCCTCCCTATTCTGGTATTCTAAACAGTACTTAGCTGAAACCAAAAGACTGCTTGGTCAAGTTAACCTCCTGAACCATCTATAACCAAGGGCATAGATTTGGCATAGACGGAAGGGACATGTCCCCACCAATATCCAGCGATTATTGAATTGTCCCCACCAATAATTTGATCTCTTCCAGTAATGAAAAACAAACCCGATTGTCTGTTGCTGTAACAGTAGTTCATGTTTAGAATAACAAATCCCAGCTCACTGACCTGATAGGGGCAATAGTGTGCCTGTATAAGAGGTGCTGGTGTAGTATAACTGAAGTAATGTTGTTAAGTCCTTAAAGTCATATTCTTTTATTGTCATGACTGCATTTGAAGCTATTTTTATTTTTGTATGTTACCTGATTTATATGGAATATGGCTGAAGTGAACTAAAGCCTAAAATACTTAGTCATTTGTTTAATAGTAATTTAACATTATATAATTCACATATAAAACTATGAATTTTAATTTTAAATGGTTTAAAAGCAGGTAGAATAGGCAAGTACATTTCTCCTTTATTTATCAAGAAGCAAAAACAAAAAGGAAAAAAAAAAAGAAACAGGGCAGGGTTGGGTGGTTGAATCATCCGTCCCCCCCAACACCAAAAACAAATCTACAACACATGGTGGAAACCTGAAATCCAGACAGAGAAGACTAGAGATGACTTACATACATTTGACCAGAGATGAGTAATACTTACTTTACTCATTACTTGAAAAAAGTAATCGGGATTACTATTGCAAAAACAGTAATTAGATTACCGTTACTTTCCTGTAGGAACGCTGCGTTACTGCGTTACTAAAACCATAATTTTTTTGCGAGAATGTCTCATGACAGTAAGCGAGTGTGACAAGCGAGTGCGACATTCGTGACAACAGCTGTGTGCAGCGTTTAAAGCGTGGAAGCACTGACCTTACTTTGAGTTTGATTCCATAAAAAGTGACAAAAACATTAGTGTCCGCTGTGCGTGGGAAGAAAACTTCTTTTTACAGCGAAAAAACCCCTAAACTTCCAACAAGCAACTCGCGGATTCTTCCACTGACCGCGGCACACCTGCACCAGGGTAACCCTCCGCCTGCCCCACTCCTGCTTTACAGGTGAAAATAGAGCAACAGGACCGCTGAGTCTTTGATTTTATTTATTTTCTGCTGTGTTTTACTTGCATCTATTTGAAAGACTGAGTGTAAACACAAAAAATATTTTATTTCATGTGCTGGAATGTGCAGAAAATAGGTTTAAATGTTAAACTAATTTCTTCCAGTCAGAGAATGTTGCAGATAATTAAATGTTTGCTTGATGCATAAAGTTAAAAGATTAAAACTAATAAAACAAGTTTTAAAAAGAGACTTTTCCATTTGATTACATTTTGTATGATGGATTATGTAGAAAAAGTAGAATTGGGCTGAAAGATCTATCACTTTATCACCTCTTCAGGTTGTAAATCGTGTTTTTAAAAAGTAACTAAGTAACTAAGTAATTAATTACTTTTGAAAATAAGTAATCAGTAAAGTAATGGGATTATGTTTTTGGGGAGTTACTGATTACCTTTTTCAAGTAACTTGGCCAACACTGCATTTGACATCACATGACTACTTCGATCATAAGATTCAGATAATTATTTAATAAAAACGAGACATTTTAAATGAGAATAAGAAAGAAAAGTACTTCTTTGTGCCCCCCTCTCCCTGTTAATGCCCTACCTGCCCCCCGACAACACTTTGCTAGACCCGCCCCTGCACAGTTACCAGCTGTCAGCTACTTAACTTCAACTCATCCATGTCACCTAAAAGGTAAACCTGTTTCTCCATCACCTGTTCAGCTCTGATGGTTCAGTAAGGACATCTCCTGGTTTCATCTTCATGTTTCCCTCTCACCACATAACCAAACCGACATCATGACCAGCAGCTTTACAGCTGTGGCTCCAGAAAACATCAGCTGATACTAGAAATTAATATTAAATAAATTCCAACAACAGCTGATCAAGCTTAAACGTGCTGCTGTTGTTTAGCGCAACATCTGCTGGTTTCCTCTTTCTGGTGCAAAGTGGGCGATAAACAAACAAGAGAGAAAAGCCGATCAGCTGATCATTGATCAGTTTCATGATTGAAGTAGAAACGGGAGAGGGAGGGGGGAGAATGAGAGAAGAAGAGGCAGCTGTGCAGCAAAGACAGAATAACTCCAGCTTTGTGTCTTTTTCATTGTAGCTGAAGTCCGGGACAAATCACTTCCTTTTCACCTCAGTACCATTTTCTTCTCTTTGTCTACGATAAGATTGCTTTCAGAGTCGTTGCCCAAGCAAGGGGGAGGGTGCATCAACCTTCTTGGCTATAATTGGTCCAGCCCAGAGTCAATCATGACCAATAGGCTACCACCTTTCACTCTATACACCGTTACAAACAAAAATGGCCCATAAAAACGAAAAATCACCATCGGGCAGTTGCCCGGTATGCCCGATGGCCAGTCCAGCTGTGGATACTTGTCCCCTGAACTGTGTGGTGTGAAAGCAGTTGCTGTTATAAATGGTGCCCCACATTACGTCACCATTTAAAATATGGAAATTGGATCTTCTGGCTGTCTTGGTTTAGTCTCTCTTTTAAAGGATTCACTCAAAGATTTTCTGTTCGCCTAATTATGAAATTACTAGTCATGTACATCTCTTTTTTCCAACTTACCAATTTTGGGCTCGTCGTCAGGCTCAGTGTCACAGATTTCATCAATGATCTTTTTCTTGATATTTGCCAAGCTGTCGAAGTTCTCGACATCAAAGACCTTCTCTGGTGTGCCAGTGATCTGCAGGAGCTGTAGGTAAAAGACATCTCCAACAGCAATGGCGAATACTGTAACCCCCATTTTCCTGAGCGCTTCTGCGGCATCCTCCACGTCATCATGAGAGTTACCATCTGTGATCAACACCAGGTTCTTGGGAACACCTGTGCGGCCTCCATTTGATTCACGAAAGTAGTCCCTAATGTGATCCAAGGCTTTTCCAAGATTAGTGTTTCCACCGTTATAGTTCATGTTAAGGATATGCTCAATCAGCTCCGTCTTGTCGTTGTACGTGTTAAGGTAAAACTCATGTTTAGGATTATCACTGAACTGTGCAAGTCCGACATGTGCAAACTCTTTTCTGACATTAAAGCTGTCCACCACACTTGCTGTGAAGTTTAACATAATTGTGTGCTGGCTTTGGTTGATGCTGCTCGAGTAATCGAGTAGGAAGACCAAGTCTGTCTGGTTGCAAACTGCCAAAGAAAAAGCAAGAAAGAGACATTTGATGCCATTAATACACAACTGTGCTGTGAATTTAACACTGTGGCATCGTCAGGCTTCCATCAATCAGCCAACCAACAACCTGATGCCATCTTTGGTTAGACTTTTGTATCTATTGTGACACCGGAAGAAGGGTTGACCAAAAAATTAGACATTAATGAAAAACTTGGGAAACATTAAACATACATATATTATATAATTATTATAATATATTAATCAGAATCAGAATACTTTGATTCCTAGGGGAAATTATTTTATATCATATAATATAATATAAATGTCCCACGTGTGGGACTCATAAAGGTTATCTTATCTTAATATAATATAATATAATATAATATAATATAATATAATATAATATAATATAATATAATATAATATAATATAATATAATATAATATTATAATTGTCACAGTTTGCCAAGGCAAACTGCGTGGAGTGGATCCAGGTGCAGACATTCTCAAACTCAAACTTAACTGATGATGAACCATTTATTAAAGCAGACAGAACAGTACAAAATAAAAGGGCGAAAACAACACAAACTAAGCAATAACCTAAACTGGGTAAACTCAAAAGGAAACACGAACTATGAAAAACCCTGGCAAATAGAAATACACACAGGAGGCTAAGAAGAAGTGGGAACACACGGGGAACAGCTGACACACATGAACACAACGACATAACGACATGGAAGAGTAAAACTGAACACGATGAACACAGGAACACAAGACCTCTTCAAAATAAAACAGGAAACATAAGACGCAGACATGACAACCTGAACTTGACAAAGTAAGACAGACATGAAACACATGAAGGGCAAGGGAGACTTAGCAGGGGAGTAAGACACAAGGGGAATCTAATAACAAAGAAGTATAACAACCTAGGCATGAAAAAAAATGAACGTAGAAAACCTGAAGGGCTTAAACTAAAACTCAAAACGCTGGGTCAAAAGACCCTGTGGAGGACCACAAGAGCCACGCGCGTCGAAATAAAGATTTCTGTGCTTCAATAATGAATTGTAGAATAAATTCTGCATTTGTAAATTCATTTTGGAATTCCAATTTAATAAACTGCATTTCAAAATCCATTTCCCTTTCCTGTTCGCTCCGGGATTAGCTGCTGGATTAGCTGCTGGATTAACAACTTCATTTTAAAAATCGTGCGGCTATTCAAATTAGCCACACCGTGGGATGTAAGGAGCTCTCTGATTGGTTGGACAGACCTCTCTGTATGCTCTGTGATTATAAAGGCCTTAAATTCTGTGATATATACTGTCAATGGTTTTCACAGAGGTCCTAAAGTACTTAAATCTCTGCTGATAGTCTGGTTGTTTATATTTTCACATGTTTTTGTGTCTGTAGGGCTGTTTGATGACGTTTCGGACTCCACAAATGCAAAATTTATTCTACAATTCATTATTTAAGCACAGAAATCTTTATTTCGATGCTCGTGGCTCTTGTGGTCCTCCATAAGACCCAGGATCGTGACAATAATATAATATAATATATAAAGCAGCTTGAGGTAATTGCTATATAAATAAAACTGAACTGACTCAAAGACAACTAAAGGGAGCATAATAATTCCCTTTGGGACACTCTTACCTCGCTTAGTGGAATTGCAGAACACAGAAGAAATGTTCTGGTACAGAGTTTCCAAATCCTTAAAATTATCGACAAAGAAAACTTTGGATGTGTCACCACCAGCCATGGTCTCCAGCTGGTCCCTGCTTGCGTCCTGCACTCCGATACTGATGACTGTGATCCCATTTTGTCGCAGAGCATCAGATTCTGCTTTCAGTCTGTCAGAGTCTTGAGCTTCTCCATCTGTGATCACCATGAGAATCTGAGGCATTTCTTTCCGACCACCATGTTCAGCGTTGAAGTACGGCAGCGAGTATGCCAAAGCAGCACCTGTGTGGGTGCCTCCGCCTGGTTGTACCAGCTGCTGCAGAGCTTCAAGGACTTTTCCTTTGGAGTAAATTTCATTTAGAGTAAAGCTGGATTTGGGTGTGTCAGAGTAGAGAATGACTCCAAAACGAGTCAGATCTTTACCAACTGTGGTCTGGTTCACAACTGAAGCCATAAAGGTGTGCATACTTTTGAACTGTTCCTTCTTTATGCTTTCAGAACCATCAACCAGAAAAATAATATCAGCCTTTACTGTCTTTTTACAATCTGGATGAAGGAAAAAGAGAGGAGGTTAGCAAAAACAGAACTTTTTGTTGTCACAATAAAAACTAAAATAGCAAAACAAACATTTTAAAAGTCATTTTTATTTTACCAAATCAATCATTAACCATTTGTGCTGAGGTATTAATGGGTTTAATATTTTAAAAACTTTTTGAGTTAATTGACTGAATGATTTAGCACCTCCACAGACTCCACCTTTGGTTGTACCTTTTAGACAGTCACACATCACAGATGGTTTTAAACAGCCTCTCTTACCTTCCTCACAGAACTTCAAGGCCAGCTTGGTCTCTAGTTCCTTCAATGCATCAAAGGTATTCTCAATGAAGACCCTCTGCGATGAGCCACTGATCTCCGACAGTTCCTGCTTGTTAGCCTTATCCACTCCAATGGCATAGATCACCACTCCTTTGGCCCTCAGAGCATGAGCTGGTTCTCTGACGCTATCATGGGATTCACCGTCTGTTAGAACGACCAACCACTGCTTCAGCCAAGGCCGCCCTCCTCTGGCTGCATCAAAATACTGTGAGACTTCTGTGATGGCCCTGCCAGTGCGAGTGCCTTCTTTCATCTGCTCCATAACATCGATGGTGTTTAGCATTCCTTCCAGGTTGTAGTGTGTGGTGAGGTCGAACTCCAGGCGTCTGTTGCTGCTGTACTGCAATAAACCAACATGCACCTTATCCTGTCCAATGTTGGACTTGCTAATGACAGATTTCGTGAAATTTTTCATCTTTTGGAAGTTTTCCGCAGAGATACTCTCAGAACTGTCAGTTAAGAAAAATATGTCGCTTGGTATACAAGCTGTGGATGAAAAACAAATAGAGGTTAGTGTGGTTTTCTCTTTTTACAGTTATTTCCCTACCTAAATCTAGAATTGGCAATTTTGAACATGTGAAAGTCCCATAAAAGAAAGAGGAAATCATGTATACATCTAATCAAGTTTTTGAAATAGTTTATGGTCCTGTTCTCTATCCTCTCCTCTTATTATCTCAATGATGTGTGCTACAAAGCAAAGCCCAACTTAATTTAACTCACTTTCCGAACAGATCTCTCTGATGACGTCATTTTTGATAGTTTTCAGGGCATCAAAATTACTGACAAAAAACTTTCTCTTTGGATCCCCAGCAATCTCATTCAGCTCATTATCATTTGAGGCATTCACCCCGATGGCGTAGATGATGACATCCTGCGTCCTTAATTCTTCTGCAGCATCTTTAACTTTATCTTGGGATTCTCCATCAGTGATGACGATCAGGTACTCGGAGACTTTGTAGCCACGGCTCGTCTTTGCGTTCTGAAAATGTCCTTTCATGGATGACAGTGCTTTTCCTGTGTTTGTTCCACCTCCTTTGTGAAAGATTTCCTTCACAGCCTTTTCCATTGTCTTAGCATCTGAGTGCTGTGTTAGGTCGAACTGTAGAGAGGGGGAATCTGAATATTTAACAAGACCCATGCGAACATGGTCTGGCCCAATACGGAAGGTATGAAGAAACTCAATGATAAACTTCTGCATGTCTGAGAAATCTGCATTTTCAATGCTCCCTGAGTCATCCATCAGGAAGAAAATGTCAGCCAGGTCCTTTTTATCACATGCTGAAGAGAAGAACAAAGAGTTAGATCTTCTCACACAGTCAAAGAAAGCGAGTTTGAACTGAACATTCAGAGTCTGAAATGTTTGAGAAACCATGTTTACACCCAGCATTTTTACAGGCTGCTTATGAACAACTATAACTTAATAATGGATGAGCGGTTTCTTACTCTTTTTTCTTATCTGGGAAATTTATCAGGTAAGATCCAGTCACCCACCTTGACATACCTCTAACACTAACACAGAGCATTGCATCAATAATGCTACTACAAAAGTTAACATTTCTCAGGGAAAACTAACGGCAACTTATCAGGAAAGCTTAGTTCAAACCTTCTTTAGTCTCTGCATCACTTTCCTTGTCCTGGACCCCGATCTGGAAGATGGTGTTGCACAGGGTTGCCTGCAGAGTTTCTTTCAGGGGTTTCAGCTTGATGAAACTGTCCACAGTAAAAACAAACTTAGACTTGGGGTAAGATGCCATCTCCAGCAGTTCGGCTTTATTGGCGTCTTTGATTCCGACAGCGAAAACTGTGACACCAGCTCGACGGAGAGCGATCGCAGGTTCCTTCACATTATCCTGGGATTTACCGTCTGTGATTACCACCGCTACCTTCGGGAAATCCTCCCTGCTGCCCTTTTTTTCAGTGAAGATGTTTTTCAGGGCGAAGTGTAGGGCAGCTCCAGTGTGTCTATCACCTTGACGGTAAGGCAGGAAGCTGATGAACTGCAGAATGTCTGCCTTGTCTCTGAATGAGTTGAGGGAGATGTGTGCAGTCGACACGTTGTTGTATGTAACAATGCCTACTCGGATTTTAAATGGACCAGTTTCCAGGCTGCTGATGACCGAGCGCAGGAAGTCACGTATCAGCCTGAAGTTTTCCTCTCCAATGCTTCCAGACTCATCAACAATGAACACAATGTCTGCCTGGTTAGCCGTTTTGCAATCTGTGAAAGGAGCAGACTCAGTTTAGTCAACCCAACTGAAACTGTATGTGATGTGAATCTGAAGCCTAGACTGTCACATGTACCCCAATCAGAAAACATGGGTGAATAAGGAAGTGCGGCTTCTACTAAAGGCACGTACCAATACCGTCAGATCAGGGGACGCTCAGACCTACAGTACGTCCAGGAATGACCTGAAGAGGGGCACCAAGAAGGCGAAGCACAGCTACAATCTGAAGAACACTTTGTCAGCTCTGACTCACAACATATGTGGATGGGCATTCAGGCCATGTCTGACTACAAGCCCAGCAATTCCACACAGACAGCCATGGATCTGTCCTTCCTCAATGAGCTAAATGACTTCTATGCTCGTTTTGTTAATGACAACAAAGAAAAAGAAACCCTACCCCCTGATGACAGCATTTCAGGACGTGTGCTTTGAGCATGTGCAGAGCAGCTTGCAGGGCTCTTCACAGACATCTTTAACCTGTCGCTTGCCCAGGCAGACATGCCAGCGTGCTTCAAGACCATCTTCATCGTGTCAGTGCTAAAACACTCATCACCAACTAGCCTGAACCACTATCGCCCTGTTGCTCTCACGCCCATAGTTATGAAGTGCTTTGAGCAACTGGTCCTGGCACACCTCAAGGCATGCTTGCTCCCCACACTGGATCCTCACCAATTTGCCAATCGAAGCAACAGGAGTACAGAGGATGCTGTACCCACAGCGCTGTGTACTCTCACACCTGGACAACAAAAATACTTATCCAAGAATGCTGTTTATTGACTTCAGCTCAGCATTCAGTACAGTTATTCCCTCCAAGCTGATCACCAAACTTGTGGATCTTGGAATCAGCAGCTCCACCTGTACCTGGATCATGGACTTTCTGACCAACAGACCCCAGCATGTTAGGTCAGGGTATAACTGCTCTGCTGTGTGCCGAGCCCGTTCCTCTGACTGCAGACCTAGGTGAGTCTGCTACAGTGAAGAACTAAAGCTGTGTGGTGCTGACAATAACCTGTTCCTGAGTACCAGCAAAACCAAAGAGCTCATTGTGGACTTCAGGAGACAGGAGACAGACACCCATGTCCCCATCTACATAAATGGCACAGCTGTTGACCGGGTGTCCAGCTTCAAGTTCTTGGGGACCCACATCTCTGAGAATCTGTCCTGTTCAACTACAACCTCCAGCCTGGTCAAGAAGGCCCATCAGTGCCTCTTTTTCTTGAGGACACTGAAGAAAAAACACCTGTCTGCTGTCATACTGAGTAACTTCCACCACTGAGTGATAGAGAGCATCCTGACCAACTGTGTCACAGTGTGCTGTGGGAATTGCTCTGTTGCTGACAACAAGGCACTGCAGCAGGTGGTGAAAGCTGCACAATGCATCACAGGCACTCCACTTCCTGCCATTGAGGATGTCCACAAGACGAGGTATCTATGCCGAGCACGCATCATTCTCAGGGACTCCTCTCATCCTGCCAATCAACTCTTCCAGCTCCTGTCCTCCACAAGGCGCTACAGGAGCCTTCAGACTAAAACCAGCAGGTGAAGGCTTGATGCTGGTTTTAGTCTGGAAAGACTAAAAGAATAATTTGTCCTCTCAGCCGCAAAAGAATCCGGGTCACAGGCACCAATTATTAAATTCTGTTCTTTTGAATTCTTTTGGCGACAAAGAAAGACTTACGACTCAGAGTGGTCAAGTTCGAAAAATGATCTCTATTGTATATTTCTGGAAATGGAGACCTGTCACACGAACACACACGCTTAGGTCTGAAAGCATTACAAGCCAGCATGGTTATGTAGTTCTGCTGCACGTCACACACACACTCAGTTTACTTAGTTCCGCTTTTTCTATACTTCCTGTTTTCTGCACAAGACGTGCAGTCTACCCTGTGACTTTTGGCCTACAGTCTAACTCACAGGGGCGTTTTCCTGCACTGGACTCTATAAAACAATATAAACAGAAAATAAGCATTTAGAATATATATTTATATCGTAAAATTAGGAAGAGCTTCTTCCCCACAGCTGTCACCCTACTGAACTCAGTCCGCCGCTGAGCCTTTCCATCCACACTCACTTAAACCTCTACACTCCACCTTCCTCCTATCCTTCCCACTGATAATTTCATTCTCAACATTCACCATATGCTTACATTGGTTACTGCTACAGTTTGGGACACTGACATAGAATAGTCTCTGGTATAGTGAGTACACTGTTCATTATAGTCTTCTCCCACTGCTGTAGATATACTCATACCACTCTGTAGATCAGTTTACCTCACATCGACACATCTGTATATACTGTATGTAGCACATCTGTATATCTGCTCGTCTGTAGAGCAATATAAATATCTGTATACTTAACTTATATGTACATAATCTGTCATAACTATTTCCATCTTTTATCCTACACATATCTGTATATAATCTGCTCCTATTGCACTTACTGCTTTTGCATTTCTGATTAGATGCAAACTGTGCTTCGTTTTCCTGTGTAATGATAATAACGTTGAATCCTGATAATGCTGCAGGCAGATTTCAGGCATGATTGAGTTTCACTCACCAAACAAAGCATAAAACCTAAGCAAAATATTAAAATGTTAGCCTCATGAATAAAAGAACAGAAATGGGGGATTTCCTTCCTTCATTGAGTCTTTTTATGGTCTACTGTGACATGCGAGTGAAAAGGCTAGGCTGACATGTTCCAGATCCAGGTTTTTGTACACCTGGATCACAGTTGATAGTAACGGGTCTTAAACTACAGTGAACGGCTATTTCGTTTTAAAAGAGCAAAGGTACGTTGAAAAAAAACCCTCAGATGATTGTGTGGAGACTTTCTGCATCGTTAGTTGGGATGATCTGACTGCTTCCTCTGGAAAACTCTGGCTTACTTATAATAAACCATCGTTGCATTTATAGCTGCTTCAGAAACACTGCTGTGTAGTTACTGATGATGATGATGATGAACTGATGGCGGCTTTCTCACCTTCAGTGACAGTCTCCACTCTCCGGGCCGTGAGCAGGTCAATCAGCAGAGTTACTCTTGAAGAATCAAAGATATAGCCAGGGCTGGCAAAGCGGTACAGAGCAGCCTTTGTCGCACCTGCGTCCATCCCCACAATAATTACCCCCTCGTCTTTCAGATTTTCAGCAGACCAAAACACAGGATCATCCGAGTCTTTTCCAGCCACTACAACCAAATACTGTGGGGTTCCCTGTTGTGCGCGGCCTCCTGCCTCAGCAGTGAAGAAGTTCTCTTTAGCGTAGGACAGAGCTTGTCCAAGATTTTGTGGTTGGCCTGTTTGTGAACGCAGTCGGAAACGTCGAGCAGCGGTCACGATCTGCTGCTTGGTTTGATAAGTGTTGAGACGAAAGTCAACTTTGACGTCCTGACCGTACTGGGCCAAGCCGACACGGTAACCAGACGCTCCAACTTCCAGTCGATTCAACAGTCTGGAAAGCTCATTTCTAAACAGGGTAAACTGATTGGAAGCTATTCCACTGTCCACCAGGAAGAAAACATCTGCAAACCTGTCGACCAAAGCTGAGGAAGACAGAAGCAAAAGTGTTTTAGTACAAGTTCATGTTCAGTATACAACAAGCTTAGCGCTCATGTGATCTACTACCTGTCATGAACTGGCTGTGCGCAGGCTGGAGAGGACCCAAATGCGAACTCTCGGAAGAGAGGACGTGAACTCAAAATATAACTTTATTTTCTGAACGGAAAAAGGCAATACAAAACTAAACTGGGAAATTCTACTAATACTAGACCCAGGAAAACAGGGAGAGGCACACAACCATGAGGGAGGATGTGACATGGAACTGAGGGAGACGCTGACATAATTACACAGAAGACAGCGAGGGACGTGGGAGCACACGGGGAACACAGCTGAGACCAATATTCATAACAAGACAGGGGAAGAGCGAACAGAGCATGACGTACAGCGACAGGAGACCATCAATGTAAAACGGGAAGCACACAGAGACGCAGACTGGAGGGGCGAGAGAGCACAGAGGAGCACGAGAGAGAGAGGACAAGATGAGCTGGGGAACATAGGAAAACATGACAAAATCAAACAAGGAGAAACACGGCGCAAGCACTCATACAACTAAATGAATATACACAGAAGGAGACACAGGAGTCAAGACACGAGGGGAATCTAAAAGGTTAAACAGAACAACCTAGGTTCTATAGAATAAACACAAGGAACCTAAAACATAAATAATAACACCAAATGACGAAAAACACAAGTGAACACAAAACACTGGGTCAACAGACCCAGGACCATGACACCACCTCACAGTGCTCAGAGGCACAGCTGAGGATGGACCAAGCAAAATGTGCATTTTCAGCTTTCTGTTGATTCTTGTGTCAAAACTGTATTCAGGTGCTTCTTAGATATAATTAATCGTGCAATAAAGAGATCACTGTATCAACCAATCAGCTTTCTTTACCTAGCGTCTGATCCTCCAGACTGAGACAGACCGTTTTCAGCAGGTTGTTGGTCTGGTCCTGGAGCTTCTGGTAGCTGACAGTGGTGAGGACGAAGCGCTCCGAGGGCCAGTTAGCGATGGTTATAAGCTGTGTCCTGCTGAATTCTCCGACCCCGATGGCGAACACGATGACACCGTGCTGCCTCAGTCTACTGGCAGGTTCCAATACGTCATCTGTTGATTTGCCATCTGTGATGACCACAGCAATCTGAGGCACACGGCGCTCGGCTCGGCTGCCGGCCTCTTTGGTGAAGTACTCCGTCCGGAGGAAGTCTATGGCTTTGCCGGTTTTTGTGCCGCCTCCTTGGTGGGCAAGGTTTTGCACTGCAGCCAGCAGGGAATTCTTGTCCCTGTGATCCGTCAGCTGGAACTCTGGATAAGGATCGTCGCTGTACTGCACCAAACCGATCTGAACCTTGTCGGGGTCGATTTCAAAGCCCTGGATGGTTTTGCGGAGAAATGTGCGGATCTCCTGAAAGCTTTTATCATTGATGCTGGACGAGCCATCAACTAGGAAGACGATGTCACCGACGGTGACCTTTTCACACTCTGGATAGCAGCAAAAGAAAATCAGTGTTCATACACAAGTATTACAGGGAGATGACACACAGTCCCAGAATAACATTATCAACTAAGCTCCATTAATTGTGATGAACTCATGAAACAAATGTTCTGTCTCCTGTTCTCTACTATTAATCCCACTAACCCTCTACGGCACACGCTATGAGCTTGATTTGTTTTTGGTTTTTTGCTGCTTACTATTGGATGCTATACCATTGTGAAAAACGGAAAAATATCACACTTTAATGGAGTAAACAGAAATATATCAGCAGAAAAATGAATTAAATTGGTGTCTCAATTCCTTTAGAAAGGATAAAATAGACTTTTTAGTCTGGAAGCAACACCGTGCCCCTGATAGTTAACAGTTTGTCTTTGAAAGCAATCACATGAAATGTACAAAAGCACATGAGCACCTGGATTATCCTGTATCTAAACTCAGGTTTCAAAGACACAGCCCGGCATGCTGCGTTCAAGTACCGACCTCTGACTGTCTGAGCAGCGACGCCACAGAAGAGTGCCGCCGTGATGAGGCTGAAGAGAAGACCTGCCCTCCCCGTCATGTTGGGACCGCTCACGTAGTTCTCTCCTCCTACACCAGCAACAAGACGGAAAGAGTGCCAACAACATTGTAGACATTATAAATTACGTGAACTTGCTTTCACGCATAATGACGTGACTTTATTTTTTAATCAGTTCATTTCACGAAGTCTAGTCGTTTGTCCAGATGAAGCTTTGCAAACCTAAGCCGTGCTGCCGTGCACGTTTTTGGAGCGAACGTTCTCCTGTGACTCTGCCCACGGGCGGATCTACAGGGCTAGCATGGGCTGGCATGTGCCTCCCTAAAATAATAATAAGCTAGCATTAACACTTTGAGCCTAGCTACAATTAACAGTTAATGTGAACTCTAAAACAGAACATATTACATAGTGAGCCCCTCCCCCCCACCCCTCCACCAATGAAATGGTTCCTCCTGTAGCTCGGGACCAACTTTACATCTTTATGTGAGTAACAGCCGATGCTTGTGGTTGTCCCAGAGCGCATTTGAATCAACACCGTGGGCATTTCCAGATTTCACACACGAGGTTTATTGTTCCAGTCTGGAAATGGAATGAAGGTTATTGCTGTTAATGCCGGCGCCTCCAAATCACATGACCGATGTATAGGCTTTGGAGCGTGATGTCACGGGAGGGGGTGTGACCAGGATTTTTGGTTGAGGCGCCATATTTCTGGGCCAAACAAAGCGCTAGCGAAAGAGGAGAGAAAGCACACGGTTAACACGTACTTGCTGTGTGGTCGTAACGTCAGACACACAACCGGCAGGAGAATAAGCTTGAAAATAGTTTATCTTTTCATTGTTTCCCCACCTGGAAGCATCATGAGGGTAGTTTTATTTGCGATGGGATCTGGGGTCATAACAAATTAGAACAAACATCCTAATGAGTGATTTTGCAGAACTATGTTCTATTTATAGAGTTGCTATTTGGCATTATTGCAGAAAAACTTGCCAATGAAATGGATGAAACACATCGTGACTGGTTTCCAGCGCTACACACGGGCACTCTGAAATCCCTGCTTCAAATGTACCACCATGCCAATCAGATTACTTCTTCCATGTGAGGGTGAAGAGGGGACCCTCCTGGGTAAGATGGTGAAGGTTTGCTGTGTCTGCTGAACAGTCTGGTAGTAAAACCAGGCACAAATGAAACTTGCTCTTGTTAAATACTCTTAAAAGTCTTGTGCTGTAAATACCGGCAATTTTTCAAAAGATACATTAAACCGAGTAGTGTTAGTGGTGGGTGATATTATGTAATTTGAAAAATGTGTTTCTTTATTCAACAAACGTGGATGTGTCCCTCCAGAGGTTTATAATTGTGAAACTGGTTCACCTTGTACGCGCTGACTCCACAGACAAGATAAGAAAATATATCAGGCTGGGTGACTAGCGGTTGGTCTTCAGGGTTTCTACTCCACGGCTGTACTTCATACGGGTCCACATTTCCAGTGCTCGCTATTTTTGGCAAATACCGTCTCTTTGCATCTGGACACAAGCTGTCTCTGTACCGTCCTTTTTCTTTTGAGCTGCTTTTAAGCATGTTTCTAACAACCTTCCTTCCAGCTCACGCCAGAAATATGGTGCCACGCTCCCACAATACATTGTGCCGATACGTCAGTTCCAAAGCCCTATACTTACTGCTTTGATGTATTGTAACCATATATGTACAATGCACATTACAGGACGTAACAGTAGGTGTAAAAGAAATGGCTTTGGTTTCCATGCCACCCTGAGAAATCTTCTCTAGTTTTCTAATTCTACTGTTATGAACTTTAACCTTTACCACACTGAGGCCTGTCCACCTGACCTCCTATGTCAGGCGTTACCGAGCACTGGTTAAAGTTTTTTTTGGTGTTTAGGGCAAATAAAAAAGGTTCGCTCGAGTCAGAGAATAATCTGAAATGCAAAGATGAGTTAGTTATAACACAGACAACACAAGAACCAACATTTTTATATTCTGCCAGTTAGAAATATTTCTTTGATTTTTAATCATTCTAAAACACTCAAATCAGAATCGTTAATCAATTCTATGAAATACTGAAGAATTTCAAAAATAAATAATAAATAAAAAGACGAGAAGTCAAACCTCATTCATTCTGCAAATGCAAGCTCGCGCAAACGTACTGTAGCAAAATGTCGAGAAAGAAAAGTAAATATAATATTTTGACTTTATTCTTAAAATTACTATTAACAACAGATTCTGGAGAAAAGGAGTGAGATTAGAGATCTAAAATCCAGTTTCAACCTTTTTCATGAAATATAAACTTTGATTAAATGCTAAAGCAAATAAAAAGCAAAAGTATAAGAAAGTAATAACATTATTTAAACATTTCTCGATGCATGCTTAGTCATCCAGGTAAGTAACTCTCCAAAAGTTGATTCTGTTCATCTGGACGGAGCATTTTCAGTGGAAATTATGCACATTTACATAATCATGATGAAGGAACTGCCTCCCAGCCCATTGTTCCTTCAGTGGGCTGTTTCAGTGATTATGCAAATGTATGTTTATAAGATTGAGACCTGCAGTCAGCTGAGACTGAAGACGTCACCTGGATGATGACGAAACGTTTCTCCCACAAAACGCTGAGTCCAGATGAACAGAATCAGCCTTTGGAGATTATTTAAATATTCTTTTTTAAATATGGCCCTGGTACTCCTTCGTAGGCAGAATGAGTTTTTACACATGAGCTGATGAACATAAGAACAAGCAGGCTGCATCTCTGTAGCTCATCAACAAACACCATCACACGCAGTCACCACAAAAGCCCGCTGAGGTAAAACAGCACGTCTTAATTCTCTACGCCAGGGGTCAAAGTTCAGTCCTCAGGGCCACATGTGCTTGCTGCAACACGCCTGAATAAAATCAGTAGCAAGACTCTGTAGAACCTGACTGCATGCTGACGTTGCAACCCTACTCAGGTTAATTTGATTAAATGTTTGGAAAAATGTACTTTTACTGCACTGTGTTCATTCACTCATGAGCTGCTGTAACATGAATCAAATGGCTGAATTGCACCTCAGCATTAGGGCTGGGTTTTGATAATCGATTTATTGATTAAAAATCGATTCTGGCTTGGATAACGTAAAATCGATTCATTAAAATTCTGAATCGATTTTTTTAATATAAATTTATTTTGCCCAAAACGCCAGAATCTCAGGTTGAACCTGACAAAATTTCAAGAACCACCAAACAGCTAAAACAGTAAATGAGAGCAGGAACACAAAGACGTAAACACACAGCGCGACCCGCGGATCAGAATCAGTGAGATGTGACTTTCTCACGGTCGGGGCTGGAAGCCGACAGCTCGCTGACTCTGATCTGTCGGCGCTTTGTGTTCACGTCCTTTATGCGCCGATTCTAAAGCTGTTAGTTTGATGTGTCTCCAAACAATATTGACCGAACCAGCAGCAAAAGAAGATCCAAACTACGCTTCACATGAACATCGTCATGATTCACTCTTTTACTGTTTTGCTTCCACCGCGATGCACAGCTCTCTCTCTCTCTCTCTCTCTCTCTCTCTCTGTTTTCTGCATTATTCGCTTGCTTGTTACGCACCAGTCTACCGTTGCTTACAGGCTGTCGGCCGCTGTTTTTTTTTCCTTTTACTTACTTCCAAAAAGAAAACCTAATTTCTGCGGTTCAGTTCTGAACAAATGTAAACTTTTTTAAATTATGCAAAATGCAAAACGCCGTGTCTCTAATAAAACCGCTGTAACGTCAGAGGTGATGTTCATGTGTTGATTAATGGTTTTCTTTCGTTTTTGATCTACTGCAGAATATTTTTATAAAATCCCAGAACAGGAAAACCTCCTTCATGTTTTTCTGTTTTATCTTCAGCTACTTTGACACAAAGGCCTCGCTGTGACGCTCACACCTTTGATAAAGTCTCGAAAGTGTCAGCTTCCTTTTTATAGATACAAAAATATGTAAATGTACCGATCTGAATTATAATATGACAGATATGGGCAGATCTGAAAACATGCTCAATAGTCATCTGAATCTACAAACTATAAATAGCTGCTGCTCCAGTGATCTGAGTCAGCAGTGTCAGTCCATCCAAGCAACATTCATCAGGCAGCACATTCTCAATGAATCCCGTCTGCTCTGACACACCGTGAGCTGCTGCAGCTCAGTCTGTAGGTTGAGCTCCACTAAAAGTCTCAGCAGACAAGCAGCTGCTTTCACAACATCACAGCTGGAATCACACAAAACTGACCTGTGATCAGACATCATCAGGTGATATTTCAGGAGGAGACAGACGGTAAACTGCGCATGCAATCATTTCCTCTCTGACACAACAGGAAATTCCAAACTTCCCAAATTGACTCAGAAAAATCTGCATATTTTCTTTGACTGCAAGATTAAAGAGAAAAAGACGTGAACCCACTTACAGCTCTGCTGCAGCAGCATCAGCACCTCTGCAACCAAACACAGCTGATCCAGAGCTGCAGCTCAGGGCTGCTTTTAGAGGAGGAGAGGGGCGATGGCGGGGGGGGTGGAGGAGGAAAGGTGGCACCTCCTCCGGCTCCTCCCGTCATCTTCCTCATTAGAGGTGGATTTACATGTTTGACTTGTGAATCAAAAGGATTTTCTGGTCACACTGAAGCATCTGTGCGCTTTTAGCTTAAAACCTTTAGCTTAAAATCTCAGAGTCGTGCCGAAGAGTTTCTAACTGCTGGCTTCTCTGAGCTTCTTACTGTGCCCTATCCAGTCTTTAAGTCTGACATCATTAGCTGTGCCTGGGCCCAAACTCTGCTGCAGGTCTCAAAGTCAAACGAACACTGCAGCATCACTGAGAGTTAAAAACTGTCTAAATTCTTTCATCTTCAATAAAATGATCAGCGTTGCTGCTTTACCAGGTGTAACAATTAAGTTTAACATCCAGGCATCCATGAAAACAGGATTTATGAAGTTTAACACAGTTAGCAGGAAGTTAGCTCGCTAGCTTCCACCTAAGCATGATATAGCATGCTCTGACTGAGAGATTTATGAAAAATTCAAACGTACAGCTCTGCTATCACTTCAAACATAAATGAAGACAGAAAACTAAACAGCAGTGACGTTTGTAGGGTTACTGAAGTTGGGCTAGCTGCTATATAATGATGTGCTATGTGGCCGCTAGCGACACGGTTTGAGCATCGTTTAAGCACCGGCACCGTTTCAAAAGTACCGGTTTGGCACCGGTATCGGATAAAACCTAAACAATACCCATCCCTACTAATTAGTGTTAATTGGTCTTCCAGCTCTTCGTTATGCTCAAATTTATTTTTTCCAGCCTCTTATTGCTACTTGTCCCAACTTTTTTGGGATTTTTTTTTATTTTTTATTTTTTTATTAGTAATATAAACATACAAACAAAATGCACCATATATTACAGATTCAGAGAATAGACCTTTCTTACATATTAGCAACTTTCATACATAGTGAAAATAAAATATAAAGATGGGGTCACATAATTCAACAAATTATTAACTCACTAAATCAAAGTCTTCCATAAAGGAAATAAAAAAAGCAGCCTTTTTCTTTTTAACTAAAGTCAAAGATTTAACCAACAGGTTTAAGTCGTTTAAGCTAGTGATGGTTTAGTCTTAAAAAAGCGACATTTATGTATAAAATGCTTGCACAAGATTAATAACACATTAACACCATAATTAGCTTTCTTTTCTTTCAAAAACACTCCAAACATTATCATATTTAAGGTAAATGGGGTAATTTGAATCCCACTGGAATAAAGCCAGGTATGAAAATCCAACCAAAATATTTGTATAAAATTGCACAAAAAGAATAGATGGTCCAAATCCTCCTCTTCTGTTTCACAAAATACACAATTACCCGTTTCTAATTTGAATCTATCACCAAGGAGTCTATTTGTCGGGTAAATTTTATTCAAGATTTTAAATTGGACTTCTTTCCTTTAGGAGGGATAGGGAAGGTGTCAGTTCTTATTTTTTCAATTTCTTCCCTTTGGAAATCTTTTAATATGTAATTACGTCTAAGTAAATTTGGAGAATAAAGACTCCTTAATGAAGATCTAAGAAACTTATTGTTGCATTTAACATCACAAAATCGAATACCATCTATATATAATTGCCTTAACTTGGGGGAGATGTCAGAATATATTATATCATTTACAACTATGTTTTTAAGTGACAATGGAATGGATTTTATAACCCGATTAAATTTACTTTTAGAACATTGGATATTAAATTTCTGGCAAAAATCTTGATGTCCTAGAACATGTCCTTCCTCATCTACAAAATGGGCAATTGCCCAAACACCTTTTGATAACCAATCTTGAATAAAAATAGATTTTCTGTTCATCAGTATATATCTATTGTTCCAAATTGGGCTATTATGTGGAGTGAAATTATGTTTAAACAACATTTTCCAATAAAGAAGGACCTGTTTATGGAATTCAGAGAGTTTAGAAGGTAGTTTAGTCATTTCAAAGTCACACTTTAGGAGAAAGTCGATACCCCCCAGTGTGTTAAAGACCTTACTTGGTATAAAAAACCAAATGGAGTGTGGATTATTTAGGAAGGATTTTAACCATTTAAGTTTCAAAACACCATTCATTATATCAAAATCAATTGCGTTTCCACCGCCTTCAATGTATGGTTTAACCAAATCATCTTTAGATATATAATGGCACTTATTCCTCCAAATAAAATTAAAATTCAAGCTATTAATTGTTTTAATAACTTTATTCGATATTGATAAAGAGTAAGCTGGATATATAAATCTAGATAAACTATCCATTTTGGTTAATAATTAGTGTTAGATTAGAGTTAGTGTTTCTAAAATAAAAGGATGTTCTACTGAATCGAAAGCTTTATAAAAGTCCAAGAAAAGAATAAAACTGTCATCACTAATCAGATCATTGTAGTCCAGTAAGTCTAAAACCAATCTGATATTATTATGAATGTTCCTGTCTTTCAAAAACCCTGATTGTGTCTCACTAATTAAACTTGAAACCCCTTGTTTGAGCCTTGTTGCAACTGAGCTAGAGAAAATTTTATAATCTGTATTTAATAAAGTTATGGGCCTTAAGTTATCCAATTGTCATTTATATTTGTTTGGTTTAGGAATTAATGTAATTAATCCTTGTTTCATGCTAGACATCAATTCTCCCTTTTCAATACTGGCCAGTATAGCTTTGAATAAAATTTCCCGTAAGTCTTCCCAAAAAAACTGGAAGAAATTAACTGTAAGCCCATCTGGACCAGGGGATTTATTAAGTGCCATTTTCTTAACAGATGCATCTAACTCTTCAATTCTGAAGTCAGATTCACATAATCCCTTAAACGATTCATCAATTTTAGGGATCAGATTATCTATTTGATCAAAAAAGACATCACAATCTGCTTGGGAGAACTGTGAGGAGTATAAATTGGAATAGAATGTATAAGTTTCATTCTCCAAAATTTTAGGGTCGTCACATTCAATGCCATCAATTAACAGAGAAGATATAAAATTTCTTTTCTGTCTGCTCTTTTCTAAATTAAAAAAATATGAAGAATTTCTTTCCCCCTCCTCAATCCACTTGGCCCGTGAACGCACAAAAGCTCCTTCTGCTTTATTTAGGTAGAGCTGATCTAATTTAGTTTGCAACTCCATAAGTTTACTCCTTTCTTGGGTATTTAGATCATCTTTACTACAGCAATAAGTAATTTCTTGGAATAATTTACATTCATATTCTCTTTGCTTTTGACTTGTGTTTTTACTGAATTGAATACTAAATTCTCTAATTTTGAATTTAATGAATTCCCATTTACTGATATATCCTACAATTAGATGATCAGCCATAATATCTTTTATAATTTTTTTGACTATGTTGCAGTAGTCTTCATTTTGTAAAAGTTTGGCATTGAACTTCCAATAAGTTCTTTTATTTGATTGTCTAATTTCGGATTCTAAGCACAGTTCAATAAAGCAATGATCAGATAGAGGTGCATTTGACATCACAACTTTTACAGTGTGGCTAAGAATGATGTCACTTCCTAGCCAATAGTCTATTCTAGACTTACAAGCTCCATTTGGTTTAAACCAGGAAAAGCTCTTAATTCCTGGATTTCTTACTCTCCAAATATCTGTCAAATTGTTGTTTATCAAAAAATCTATAATACTTTTTTGGGATTTGTTGACACTGTGAAATTTTGAATCAACATATTTTTCCTTTCAAATGTTTCTCGGATTGAACTTTTGATCTGTCATCTACGTTCTATTCTGAATAAAATATTGACATTTGCCATCTCCACATCATTGCATTCAGTTTTATTCACAATTTGTTTAGTGTCCCAGCTTTTTTGGAATCCGGTTTGTACACGGCGTGCTGCGGGGAAAAGCCTGTTCTAATGTTTGAGTCTAAGGTCTATTTGTTGGCACCTGGCGGCTCTTTTTTGCTTCTCATCCGTCTCTGCTCTTTCACGTGATTCAGTTTATTTTGAAAGGTTTCCACAGGATCTTGAGCTTTATTGTGAAAGGTTTATGTGGAACATAAACAAGCGGACACGCGATGGTGTTACCGTCGTTGTTGCTAACGACAACGCATTAAAACAGGCGCTTGTCCGTCCGTAGTGTGGTTATATTAAATATAAGAGAAAGAGAGAACTTTAAGAAATGAATATAGCCACTGCAGTGACATCAGAACATGAAAAAATATTGCTGTAAACAGTTTATTTTGCGACACCACAAAACAAACGATAGCGTAAAATGAAACGATGTTTTTATATCGTCATCGATATATATCGTTATATCGAACAGCCCTAACATCACCTGTCTCCACCTGCTGGCCATTAGACAGACTGCAGGTTAAGGCAGTCCTGAAAATCCTGCACCCAAACTTTGCACTCTAACCAGCTATTTGGCTGAATGCTGAAGACTAAAAACACATGTCTGCTCTGATCCTGCTCACACTGGAAAACACTGTGTGTGAGAGAAAGAGGGTTGGATGGCAAGTGTTCATGTTGGAAGGAGAATATTTGTTTTCAGAGGAAATTCTGCAGAAATTCTGCCTGAACACAAGCAGAATGAATCCAGATGAATTCCACACTGGGACCATCACAGCGAGGCTGCTGTCCAAAACAAATCTGCTCCAAGGCTTCACAAAGCTTCTGCAGTCCCACTCAGTCATATTTTCCCTCATGGTTCTGATGGAGCTCATGGAGGAAGGGCTGCTAACTGTAATGTTCCCGAGCCCTCGTCTATGTTAATGTGTAACACTGCAGAGCAAACAAACAGTCTAGAAACGAATTGTGTAAAAAGCAGTTGAAGCTTAGTTGCTCTGGACGTTAGCTCCGAAGCAACTAACAGAGATTTAATGAGCAAAAGGAAACTGTAGAGTTAAACATGAATCACTTCTTACAATAAAAGGTGTGTGTGTGTGTGTGCGTGTGTGTGTGTGTGTGTGTGCGTGTGTGTGTGTGTGTGTGTGTGTGCGTGTGTGTGTGTGTGTGTGTGTGTGTGTGTGTGACACAGAGAGAGCTGGATGGGAAGAATTCATGTTGGGAGCAGAACATTTGTTTTCTGAGGAAATTCTGCAGAAATTCTGTGTGAACAGGGTGAGAGGCGGCAGCCTGCCCATACGGAAAAGAAATAGTAAAAACTTATATGTGATTACTCATGAAAGTGGCCACTTTCATGAGTAAATCATATAAGGCTTACATGATTTACTCATGAAAGTGGCCACTTTCGCATTACTTTCATACATTGTTTTAGTAAGTATCAGAAACATACAAGTTTCATTATATAATTTTTCAAGGGATCTTATATCTGTTTTCACACTTATATGCTTTTCATACAAGTTTCACACAAGACAGATACAAACTTTATAAGATTTATGTATATCTTTTCCATATGGGTATCGCAGGGCTCTCGTGTATAGCACATTTATAATTATAGATATAATTACTAGGGCTGCAACGATACACAAAATTCACGGTTCGATAATTTTTCGATACAAAAAATGTTCATGCCTTTTTAATTTGTCATTGATTAAAATTATAAATATATATTTTAACTCAAAAGTACAGTTTTTATATGTAATGTTGCTGAAACAACAAACTAATTTAAAAAATAATAAATCTATCTGATCGAGGAATCCCTCATCTTTGGAAAAGAGAGTTTATTACAGAGAAATGTCTCTTTCCAAAATAAAAGCTATACTATACGCTTCTTCTGGGCCATATTCTCAGCAGCATATTAAACACATCATATTGTTGCGGTTTTTTAATTTGTTGCGTTTTTTAACAGGATATTTGCTAAATGGTCTTTGATCAGTGGTTGATGATCAATTGTCATAATAATTTGCATATTATTGATCAAGGAACTGAGCTCACAGTCATTATGCAGATGTCCTGTTTATGAGGTTGGAAACCTGCAGTCAGCTGAGACTGAACAAGTCACCTGGTGATGACGAAACGTTTGTCCCACTGAAAACGTCCAGGTGAACAGAGTTGAACTACGGGGCGTCACAGCAGTTTACGACAGTTCGTATCGTGTTACGGTAGAGGTAAGCGGTGCAGCTGAAGTAAACATGCGGTAGTGTGAGAGAAGACTACGGTAAGCTATAAGCGTGTAACGTTGACTGTGAATGAAGGCGGTTTGTCTCCGTTAGCTTCCCCGGTTAGCTCGGAGCATTGTAGCTAGCGCCGCAGTGCTAAGCTAGCGGAGCAGCCGCGGTGCGTGTCGGGAAAGTTGAGCGGCCACACCGAGGGAAGTTTAGTGTCCTCGGCTCCAGCCTCAGGGCGCAAAAGCAGCTTGAAGTTATCGCGCCAGTCTCCGTTAAAACCTCTGACAGGTTTGAAGCTTCGCTCTCACAGAAACAAACTGGTTCATGGCTGAACTTCTCCTGTCGTTTGCTCAATAAACTCTCCCTTATCTACACTGGAGCCCTGCTGGTTTTACTGGACCGGGTGAAAATGTGGCTGCACTGAGTCCGCGTCCGTGCTGTCCCCTGACTGAGCTCCGTGCAGACCCCACAGGCGTGTTTCTCACCCCTGCAGCTCTTTCTCAGGTTTTTCTAATGATGTCACATCGTTGTTATATTTTTCTATTTTGCGCTTTAAAAGTACTAATCTGCCGACTAACCTATCAGTGAAACCATTCGCCAAGTTAATGTTTGCCGCGCGTCCTCACTTAGCACCAGCTCTATGATTCAGTCTGAGCAGCAGTGACCCTGCAGCTGAGGAAGCCTCCACCTCATGATGCAGGAGCAGGACACTTGGGTGGAGCAGCTGCTTGGTGTTGAGTAGGTTCTGAAACACGGACAGGAAGGTAGAAAGTGTCTGCTCGGCTCACAGCAGCAGCAGCTCTGTCAGACCTTTGTCACTGTTCAGAGCTGTCACTTACAGAGGGCAGTTATTTCTTTAATGGTTGCTGTATAAACACAGTTGATTTGAAGCAGGAAGGAGGGTAATGTGACTTCTCTGGGAGGATGTGCTGGACTGCAATCGCTCCTAAAATAAAGGTTTGGATGTGTGACACAAACCATCCTCAGCTAAAGTGCTTTAAGTTTAGACGGCGAGCACAGAGATCGCTCTGCACTCGGGCCCACGCTTGGCTTCGGGGCCGGCCTCCATCACAGTGACTGCAGCACCGCGGTCGGTGTAACGCCTGTCTGTCGTCTGTGTTTCTGCAGATGGAGAATTACAGCAAAGCTCGCACCGTGGAGCAGCCGTGTGTCTGTCCGTTCCCCGGCCTCGCCGCCGACACGCCGGAGATCCACGTCAAAGATGGCAGCAAGATCCGCAACCTGCTGCGCTACGCTCTGAGCCGCATGGAGGCCAAAACCCGAGCGGCTGACGAGGAAGTACGACCTCAACCCGAGGAAGGCGGCGTAGAAGCACCGCAGGAGGCCCCGGGCCGGCCGCTCTGCAGACATGTTGTCTTCACCGCGAGCGGGAAGGGCGTCTCCAAAGCCATCACGTGCGCGGAGATCGTGAAGCGGCGTGTGAAAGGGCTGCACCAGCTCACCAAGCTCCTGTACGGCACCGTGGAGGAGGTGTGGGAGCCGCTGGAGCCCGCCGCTGGCCTCGACAGCCTCACGGTCAGCAGGAACCTGCCTGTCATCTGGATCCTCCTCTCCAGAGAGCCGCTGGACTCCAACCAGCCGGGGTACCAGGCGCCGGGCCGCTACGACGCCCTGTGGACGCAGGCGGCCAACAGGGAGGAGGGCGGAGGGTTCAGCGGGCAGAGACCTGGACACAGGAGAAAGCGAGGAGGGGGCGGTGGCGGCAGAGGGAAAGGATCCGTCCGTCAGAGCGGTCGGTCGAGAGAGGCGGCCAAAGGACAGAGTTGATTCAGATTTCTGAAGCAGCTGCTTGGAGCTCGGAAACTTTGTCCTCCTGAAAAGTCGTAGCTGGAGACGCAGCTCTCATCACGGCTGCGACCACGAACGGGGAGTTTGTGTCCGTTTGAATCTAGGAAGAGCCGGTCTGGTGGAAACTGCACACGTCTGAGAAGATGACCTCACACGGAGGTCCCGCAGAGTTAAATCAGCTTTAAGTTTCAGAGTCCCCGAGTTTAATTTGTGTGTGAGCTGATAAGAAAGCAGGAGGCGAGTGTTTCTCACACTGAACTTTGCTGTTTGTAAAATAAATGATTTTATTTACAAGAAGAAAAAGTTTGTTTGTGGGTTATTAAAGTGGTAAAACCAGGTTTATTTTCTCCCTTTAATTTCAGTTTCTGGGATCACGGCTGAATTTATTTGTGCTCGATTAGCTTTTAATTAGCAACCAGCCGAATAACGTAATATAAGAGATGGAGAGGAGGCCCTGCTGTGCAGAGCTGGGGCCACATTTCATAATGATGCCGCTTTGCTAAACGTGGGCGATGCAGCTTCTCTGCACGCAGCTCGCCTTGACCTGACGCCTCCTTTGACGGCCACCCTCCCTAACAGTTTTGATCCTTTGCTCGTACCGAGGCTGCTGAGCTCTGGATAGCTTTAGTAAGGTAAGGTAACTTTATTTATACCCAAAGGCAAGGTAAATTTGCTTTACAGAAAAATGACAGCATTTGACATCCCTTTAAAAACACACATACCTAGTAAATATATAAAACTCACTGTGGCACATATATAGTAATTTTAATATTTCGAATCAAAAACAGTTCTTATTTAATTCAGTGACAGCAACGGGGACAAAGCTATTTTTATAACGCTTTGTCCTGCATCTCGGAAATAGAAACCTCCGTCCTGAGGGAAGAAGCTGAAATTCACCCTTTAGAGGATGGGAACCATTTTTAAGGATTGATAAAGCCATCCTCTGTACCTGCTTAGAGTACAGGGAGGCTAAACAAGACTGTGGCTCACCTATCAGACGACTGGACCATCTCACTATCTGATTTAGAGTTTTTCTCTGTGACAGAGGTCTGACCGAACCATGCCACCAAACAAAAGGATAAAACAGACTCAATAAAAGAACGATAAAACAAAGTTAAAATTTTTTGGTCAATGTGGAAATGAACAAGTTTCCTAAGGCAATAAAGGTGCTGGTGACCCTTTTTACAAACTGATTTGCAATTTTGATCAAATAGCTACTTAGCCTTTCTTCAAAAATCAAGTGTCTGCTTAGGTTTGTTGTGTTTGAGCTCTCTTTGCTCTCAGCGTGGAGCTTCCACATTAGCGTGTCAGACGAGAGCGTTCAGACACGTGAGGCTGACCAGCTGGAGACGAGCCGCCTGATCGCTGCGTCTTTAACAACAGTTTCCTGCCACCTCTCTCTCACTCACACTCACACACACACACACACGCGCACACACACACACACACACACACACACACACACACACACACACACACACACACACACACACACAGTGTGTGTAAGTGCTGAACCCACAAAATGTCAGTGCTCACATCAAACTGGCTCTCACAGGGAGCTGTTTTTATTGGACTTCATTACTTGGATTTCCAGAGAAAACTGAGTTCAGTCAGTGCTTTGGATGTTTGATCCCACAGGCAGCCGAGGTCGCACACACATACTTTGTTCAGTGATCGAAACCTTACAAAACAGGTGATTTTAGGGTTTTCAATAAGTGCTGCATCTACAGGAAGTGACAAAAACACAGCATGGGTTGTGGACTCTGCACTAGACTTACTGATCCGTCCTCCCCCGAGGAGCTGCAGCCCTCTGGTTTCCTTACTTGGTGGGGAACTCGAGGGCCGGCGTCCTGCAGGTTTTAGATGTGTCAGCTGGTTTAAACGGCTAAACGACCTCCTCAGCATGTCTTGAAGTTCTTCAGAGGTCTGGTAATGAACTAATCGTGTCATGCAGGTGTGTTGACCCAGGGTCAGATCTCAAACCTGCAGGACACCGGCCCTGGTAACTGTTGGTGGGATTTGGTGTTTTATAAATAAAGGCACTGGAATTGAATGGAGGACCAAAGCCTGGAGGTCATCTCAGGAGGTTGGCCAGCTGTCGTCTCCTTTACAGATTTACAAAATCCAAATCTTTAATCCAAAGCAGGAGCCGAACAGGTGGAGGCGGTCGGCATGGTGACGAAACCGGGTCACATGATGGCACATAAGGAGTGCAGCTGCCGGGCAGGTGTGTATGCTGACCAGGTAACTGAACAAAAGTGAAACTGAAGTGGGCGGGGACAGGAAGTGACACTGACCCGGGACCACAGAACCAAACAGGAAGTGGATTCAAAGAGAAACTGAGCTTGTTGAACTCTGCTGTTCTCCATACAAGCCTTTGAATCTGCCTCCCTGAGTTCAGCATGCAGGCTTGAAGCTGTGTGTGTGTGTGTGTGTGTGTGTGTGTGTGTGTGTGTGTGTGCGTGCGTGTGTGTGCGTGTGTGTGTGTGCGTGTGTGTGTGTGTGTGAGCAGTCTGCTGGTGATCCCGGTGGCATCTTGTGTTGCTCTTGATCCTTTTATCTCTTCGGTCGGCCTCCTCAGCCTCTCAGCTGCTCACAGCACAAGAGGATTACTCAGTTTTCCTGCAGCCGTCTGCGGCCGGAGTGGGGAATGGGTCGGTTTGGACGGGTACAGGAGGGGTTGGGGTTGCTCCTGGTCTTCTGGCTGACGATGGGGCTGGAGCCGGCTCAGGGTCGGCACCCTCTGCCCATGCTGTGGCTGATGCCGGGCAACTCCAGGTTGGGCGGAGAGAATCTGACGGCAGACGTGGCTCCGGCTGTAAGACTGGCTCTGCAGGACCTAAAGAAACAACCGCCACCGCTGGGGAACTACGAGATCCAGCTCCAGCGGCTGGACTCACAGGTGGGTCTCAGACCCGGTGATTCGCTGCCTCTATGGGGGCACAACTCTGTTCTAAAAACTGCTTTAGCTTCTTGAAACCAGACGAGATGATTGAGCAACAGCACGTGCTCACCAGGCTCCAGCTCCTGCTCTCTGGTCCTTTTTAAACTCTAATGGGACAATAATTTAAAAAAGCGTGTTTTAGACCAGGAAAGTGTTACTGAGCTCAGAGCTCATAAACGTCTATGTAATTAGATGAGTCGCCATCTGCTGGTCATATAAAGAAAGTTAAAGATAAAGGAGGTTAAGCGTTAGCTTCACTCCGAAGCTGTGCCTGTGTTTATTTATCTGCAAAGGCTATTAAATATGGGCAATTTTCTAACTGATCTTTTTTCCCGTGTTGGAACAAATACGTCTGTTATTATTCTCTTTTTCTTTCACTGCAGAATTTCACACTGCAAAGCAAAACAGAAATCAATAAATAAATACACCAAAAATAGATCCGTAGCAGCAGATTTTACTCTCAGCCTCGTATCTCTGAAACTATCAAACATGCACGTTTTTCAGATGTGGACTCTAAAGCGACCACATGCATGTAATGAACAAACAACTAAAAGATCTGAACAGAAAAGGAAAAGTTATCCAAAGAGTTTCTTGATGCGTCATCCAGGTGAGGACGTCCCAAAAGTAATTCTGTTCATCTGGACGTTTTCAGTGATGTTACTGGAGCCGTTCCCCAGCTATCTACGAGCGCTGCTCGTGACCTTTGACCAGTGGCCATGAAAATGTGCTTATTAATGATAAAGGAAGTGACCTCACAGCCGTCACGCTGACGCGGACACTCAGTAGAACCTGCAGTCAGCTGAGACTGAGGAACTTGGGTGATGATGAAGTGTTTGAAAACGTCCACATGAACAGAATCAACCTTTTTGGACTTCTAAAAATATTTCAGGTCATATCCAGGTCCATTGTTGGAAGCCTACACCTGGCACAGGTGGTGCTGCAAAGCTGAATGATGTTTCCGTTGAACCTCTGCTCCATGTTCTCGCAGCTGAAACATGCATGAACTCGACCCCGTGTCACATCTATTCTCACCTGTCTTCCAGTGCGACCCTGCTAAAGCGCTCAAAGCCCTGTTTGATGCCATGTGGGCGGGGCCGAAGTACCTGCTGCTGTTTGGAGGGGTGTGTCCACCTGTAACGGCGCTCATCGCTCGTGCTCTTCCGGCGCTCGGCCTGGTGCAGGTGCTGACCTCAGCCTCACAGTGGTGACGTAATGCAGCCGTGTATATGACAGGTAACTTCTGCTTTCCCAGGTGTCTTTTGCGGCCTCGGCTCCCGGCCTGTCCAACAGGAAGTTGTACAGAAACCTGTTCAGCACGGTGCCGTCAGACCGAGCGCTGAACCAGGCCGCCGTGAAGCTGCTGCAGCGCTACAAGTGGACCAGAGTCGGCGTGGTCACGCAGGAAGGACCCAGACTCTCCGAGGTGAACGTGGGGCGTAGCTTCAGCCTTAAGCATGCACTCTTTCTAATGCCCAGCAGGGGGCGCGTTTACCGTGAGAACATGAAACTACTGTGCACCTGATCTCTGACCTCACTGAACATCTTTCTGATGACCTGCTGGTTCTCCTAAGAGTCAGGAGGGCTGGAATTAATGCGGCGTTGCATTCTGGTTACCAATCCTTTACCGTGAGAGCGCGCCGTGTCCTCTGGCCTCTCACCTCCACCTAGAAAATCTAAGATCTCAATGATGAAAACAGCTGAACCTTCAGAGACAGGCTGTTGTAACCAGGGGCCGACGTCACAATAGCCATGTCCATCTTTTATATACAGTCTATAGTGGTGACTCTGAAATAATGAAGATTTTCATGAAACTCTGATATCGTGGACTTAACCACCATCATCAGTGCCTCTTATATTTATTTCATTTCTCTGAATCGTAGCTGCACTAAAACCTAAAAGCAGGAGCCAGGAGAGCACGATGAGCTCTGCCACTGCAGCAGAGTAGGAGGGGTGGATAATAAAACAATCTTAGTCATGTTTTTAAAGAAAGAAATTCTTTGTTTTCAGATTCACGTGTGAGTACTTCGTCTCTTCTGCCTTTTATGTTGTTTCTTATTTTCAATGTGGGTCAAACTAACCGGCCGATTTAAGTTGAAGGAATCTGAACTCTGAGGAAACCTTTAAGGCTTAAAGTGAACTTGCAGTTTTTGCACTTATGAAGTACTCACAGTACAATGAAGGAGAGGGACGGGTCTGTGAATGTTAGGGAATAACAGCCTCATGACGAAGCAGCTGTGAGACGTCCGACTACTTTTATTTGTGCAGATGAAGAAGGATCTGATCAGACAGCTGCTGAGAGCCGGCGTTCACGTCGCCGTCACAGAAAGCCTCTCTGGAGACGTCTGCGGCCGCCTGAAGAAACTGAAGGTACAGGCGTCCCTTTACTTCACTCACTTCAGTCTCTTAGTGCCGTCAAAGCAGCTGAGCCTCATCCCAAACTCAAGGATTATTACTCGCTCTTATTTTGAAGGATGAGGACGTTCGCATCATCATCGCACAGCTGGAAGATGAGTCTGTGTCTGAGGTGTTCTGCTGTGTAAGTACTCTACAGAGCCAAAAGTATGTGGACACACTTTAAGGGCCTTTTAATCTTCCAGGGTTTCTGTAATAACATTTCTGGCTTTTCCAGATTTTAGCGTAGAAGCCTGTGATGGACACGGACCTGACCTGGTGGATAATACGAGCCTGTTGTCTTGTTTCCTCAGGCGTACAGACTGAACCTGTTTGGAGCTCGGTACCAGTGGCTCGTAGCTGGCGGAGGAGCAGCTGGGTGGAGGCTGGGGTGGAAGTTTTCTGGCTGTACGGCCAACAACCTCCTGGTGGCGGCAGACGGGTCCATCCGGCTGCAGGTCCGAGAGCTCGGCAACGCCAACACGCCGGGAGTCTCTGGACGGGTCAGAAACAGTTTGAAACAAACATGCAACAGTCAGGCTTGTAGAGCCGCAGGCAGCGGCTTTAGGCCACTGCTCTCCCTCACACTGGGTACAAAAGATGGCCCCACTGATGCTTTTTGGCTGTTCGAGCGAGAAATGATTACACTGGGATACAAGGGAGGAGCTTTTTAGCAAACTGAACCTACAGACTGTGAGGGTTTCATCTACAAATGAAGCCAAAAACATGGGAGTCAAATTTATGGGCACTGACTCACTCAAAGTCGGCCTCAAGTGGTCATTAGTGGAACTGCAGGTTACGGCTTCAGGTTCCTCGCAGCCCCCCGAATCTGTGCAGGACAGATGGAGAGTTAGCCTGAAATACTAGTAATAATAATGCAAATATAATAACTTTTATTTAGATATAGCACTCTTCACAGGAGAAGAACCAAACTGAGCTTTAATCAAAGGACAACTTTTGGACTTTTGATCATCCTTAGAATAAAGCAGGTCCTTTAATGGTGGCCTTGTCCTGCAGACTCCTCAGGACTACCAGGACTCCTATCTCAGGCAGCTGATCCAGGAGGGGTCAGAGGTCAGCTCGCTGCACTCCTTCGCCTATGATGCCGTTTGGGTCGTTGCCAAAGCTCTGAGCCAGGCGACGCAGGCGGCGAAACAGAAAGAGAAATACAGCCCTCGGAGGAACGTGACGGTCAGCGAGGAGGAGGTGGCGAGGATGTTGCTGGAGGCCGTGAGGAGCACGCGGTTCGAAGGAGTCACAGTGAGCAGACACACAGTAACGAGCGTCACTGACCACACGTGGTCATCAGGCCTTTCAAAACAGAGCGTAGACGTCCAGCTGAAAGGCTTGAAGACCAGCTCTCCTTTTTCCCGGTGTGCGCCTCACCGTGAACATGTTTGTGCTTTCAGGGTCCGGTTTTCTTTCGGAACGGGGAGAGAATGACGTCGATCGAGCTGCTCCAGTTTCAAGGTGCCAAAGATCCCAAAGTTAATTTGATGTAAACAATGATTTCGTGCTATATCACCGTCAGTCAGTGATGAATCCATGATGTGTGTGTGCTCAGTCAGCAGTGGTGTCCTGGTGGGGGAGTTCAATACCAGCACCCAACAACTCCGCCTGATGCACCACCTGCTCAGGTTCAAAGGTCAGAAACTAAACTTACATTTTATTTTGAAAGGCATCAAAACTGGAAGAGATGAAGAGTTAAAATGTAAAGCTGCGGTGAATTGCACCGTTAAAGCCGACCTGCTGCTCGGTGACGATGAACCAAAGATAAACACTGATCAGATGTGCTGATGCTGCAGGTCCAGGACCAGCTACAGACCAGCCTGCTGTCCTTCTGCAGCACCGTCACATCAGCCTCCTCCTGTACATCGTCATATCATCGGCTGCCGGTGTGACCATCATCATCGCTCTGATCGTCCTTTTCTTCGTCATCGTCAACCACAAACGCCGGTACGACGTCTGTAAGTTCACCGACACGTTACAGCAAACAGTGAGAAACTGAGCGCCCTCTGCCCGCAGGCGGCTCGGCTCGGGCGGTGCATCCCAGGACGAGCTGCTCCTGCTGGGCGTCCTGCTCTCCTCCTCCTCGGTGCTGTTCTCCGGCCTGGACGAAGCCTCGCTGTCGGACTGGATGTTTGGGGTTCTTTGTTCTGTGAGTTCCGCCTGACCTGAGTCTTACACGGCGACCGCGAACTGAAAACACACAGCTCTGTCCCAGAAACAGCACGAGGCTGGAAAAATCGAGTATTCGTGGTTTGGAGTTTTTACCAGAGAGTTTAACTCAATCAGGAAGACACGCAGAGCAGTTTTTAGCTCAGGGTGATGCAAAAAGGATTAAAGTATGTTGTGATGTGTGAACGGGGCTCCTTGAAATATTTAATAATCATAATCAATTATGAAAATTCCTCCTTAATATCTGTCTATCCATCCATCCCAGCAGGCACACCCTGAACTGGTCGCCAGCCTGTCGCACACAGAGACACACAACCATTCACCTCACATTCACAGCTTAAACGGTGGGAGGGTGGAGGCGTACCTGGCCTCACTCCTGCCTCTGCTGGATGTTAGATGAACTGCAGTTTATGATTGCTGGAGGTTTCACTAACTGTGAGAGATGATAAATGATATTCTGGGTCCTGCAGGTCCGTCTGTGGACTCTCGCCGTGGGGCACACTGTGGGCTTCGCTGCGCTCTTCACTAAAGCGTGGAGGGTCTACTCGGTGTCCAGCATCAATCAGAAGGTAAATCAGCTGCTACAGTCTGCTCGTAGTTTCTGAACTCCTGTGAGCCTCAGACTATAAAACTATGAAATCCCTGAAGTCTTGTTTCTGATTGTTTCTCTGTACGTCCCACAGCAGAGCCGAGCGCCGTCAGCAGGCTGCGTCCTATTCTGGTTATTCCTGGTGGACACGCTTGTTTTAACCTCCTGGCAAATCCTGGACCCCCTCAGATGGGTGGTGCTTCAGCACAACACAGAGGTCTTTAAATGCAAATATTTACTGTAAATCACAGCAAAGGGGCTGATGGGAAATGCATCTGAGCTTTCATCACCACTATTGTTTATCAGTCAGTGATTTAGTGAAAATTAGAAATAAAAATATATTTACTGTTTTACTGCTTTGAGAAATCTGTCCATCCATCCATATCCACCCTTACTGCTGCTGAGTGGACCCTGGCCCCTGCTGCAGATGTAAACTGAAGATCATTTGTTTGTGTGGACTGACGCAAACCAACTGTTCTGGTCTTTCAGGGCGACGCTGCTGAGGAGGACGTCATCATCCGGCCGTACTCTGAACGCTGCAGCAGTGTTAACATGGAGCTGTGGCTCACTGTGGTCTATGGATACAAAGCACCTCTGCTGGTCAGACTCAAAGTCCTTATCAAATATCTGATGTTACGCTGCAGTTTAGGCCAAGTTGCAATCTTTAAGAACTACTATTATTATTATTATTAATAATAATAATACAGGCACACCCTGTATGGACCACTCTCCTGCTCTGTTTTACCACCTCTGCTTCTCATGTACAATGAACAGAGCCTTAGCACCAAATATAAATTGTTGCAGATGGAAGAAGTCCTATTTTGAGCCGTCCTACCTCTATTTATTTTCTTCTTTATCTTTGCAGAGCCTCTTTAGCATCACAATAAATAAGATGTATAATAAAAAAAAACAAATTGTTTTTTTTTTTTAAATATAAGAACATAAGTTTCCTAACATCAACATTTCTATTCCTGGACGTTAAAACACATGCACAGTTCACTGAATAATGAGCAAGAAGAAAACAGTTTGTAGCCTCATTAGCACCCCCATGCGGCCATACTGTTCATCACATGCCATAAAAATAGACTTCGTCCTGGGCAAGTAGTATATATTTAAAAAAAGCAAATAAATATTTTTATGCTGATATTTAAAATGTGAATTTTATAAATTAGCATCCATGTAATTGGTTTTGAGACATGTGTGACAAATTAGAGGTTTGATTTATTGAAAATCAATTAGAAAACCAATCAGTGATTGTGATCTCACAGATTTCTCAGTTTGAGTTTGTTTTGTGATAAGTTTCAGAACAAAAATAACAAAGATGCTCTAATATCAGTAATGTTGTAACTTTTCCAGTTTTAAAACTGTTAATCATCAGCTGATTGAAACCAGATTTTTATGGCAGCTGTGATCCAAGTTTAACAGAGTCCATCCAAGACAGAGCTGCAGGATCAGAGCATCAGCAGCTCATCATGAGGGTCACTGGATTTCTGCGCTTTGATAAAACCTGATGTTTTGTCTTCAGCTTCTCGGATGTTTCCTGGCCCTGAACATCTGGACCGCAGAGGTCAACGAGCCGGCGGGCAGCGGCAAACACCTGGCGCTGAGCACGTTTGCCCTGACGGCGTTCAGCGTGTCAGGAGTGTCGGGATCGCTGCTGATGTCCCACAATCCTCCAGTTCAGTTCTGTGTGAGCAGCATCCTCATCCTCTGCTGCAACCTCTTCATCCTGAGCGGGTGGTTTGGACCGAAGGTCAGCGTCACGCCTCGTATTTTCATTCTTTCATTTAGACTTTGAGTCAAACGCAAACCCGCTGAGGGTAAAAGACTCACGATCGAGAGATGTCCGCAGTTTAGGTCACACCAACAGATGCTGCACATCTGGCAGGACCGATGCTGCGTGTTGGACTCTTGCTTGTTTTCTATGGCAATGAGCAAATGTTACCCAACGGGAGGCCATGACAGGCTGAAGGGCAGTCAGCTGTTAGGTCGCAGACAGATGCAGACACCGCTGTTTTCGTGGCTCCTCCTTCATCACACATGAACGATGATGACTGACCTTTGTCTACTTGCAGATTGTGTTTGTGTGCTGGAGCGGCGGCCTGCAGCGGGCGTCCGGGCTGCAGGGTGATGCTGCACAGGAAGATGAAGATCAGCTGAGCAGGTTGAATCAGCAGCTCAGGAGTGAAAGTGCACAGGTGAAGCGTTACACCTGCCTTTGTGAACAGTCAGCTGCAGCGAGAGAATAGAAGCACAACACAGAAGGAACAGTTTTATAACCGACGCCTGTTTTTCCTTCCTTCAAATTAAATTTGATGTAGTTTGAAGATTTGGCGAGCTTTTTCTCCACTTAGATCCATAATTAGTTGGACAAAGACAGTTTTTGTCGTTTTGCATCTGTACACAATCAAAACTATCAAAAACTTCTACCACACGTGGATTTTAAATCTAATAATGAAGACGTGAGTGAAGTGCAGGCTTCCACTTTGAATTCAAGGGGTTTCAAATATTGCTTAAACTGTTTATACACAGTCACTGACGCTGAGAGTTAAACTTTACTGGACCAATGAGCAGCTTCACTTTGATCCTGTTATGTCAGGGGAAATGAAGCAGATAAAATCACTGATGTTTATTCAAAGTGTTGAAATAGTATTTTATCGCTTTCATACACAAACATCACAAAATGTAACCAAGCCAAGAACACTTTGAAAGAGGTGGCGTGTCATTGTCCGAGTCTACAAGCAGGAAACAGCTTCATGAAGTTCACAGCAAGCTGCAAAAGGCTGGTTACACTCACGATGGCGGAGGCAGCGTGATGATACGGGCATGCATGGCTGCCTGGAGCCAGCTCACTGCTGATTACTGCTGATGTGACCGAAGCAGTGGGCTGAACTCTCTGCTCACATTCACACAGAGCTTCACAGTGCACGTGGATAACGAGCAAATCAAACTGCACAAAGCAACCCAAGAGTTTCTCACGGCATGAAATGGGGTTTTCTTCCATATGCAAGTCATCCAGATGTTCTTAGTGCAGTAGAGTTATTAAATACAAAAATGAAGGCAGAGACACACAAACCAGCTGAAGGTGCTGCAGGAAGAACCTGCACTGCCTCTGAAAACAGAGATCGGTGTAAGAAAATGTCTCTAATTACTAAACAGTTCATGCAAAGTTTTTTTTTTAATTCCTTAAATTAAAGTTGAACATCTGGACTTTGATCTGTTATTTAAAACTCACTGTGGTGGAGTAGAGAGGCGGAGCTATAGCAAATTATAGGCTTAAGCGTGTTTAACTACTTAAATGGAGCTTCACTGAGACAGTCTGTCTCTGTCGCTGTCTGCGCTTCATTAAATATTGGTTGGATTTTAATGTTTTATTCCCAGATGTGCATTTTTACGTGTGTGGTTTGTTTGTTTGCAGCTGGATGTGGAAATAGAAATCATCAGAATGGAGCTTTCTGAGACATCGGGGACGTTTCAGCGTCTGATGAGAGACAAACACGGTAATCATCACTCGCTCTGAGAGTTAAACATATGTACTCTGTCAGTGTGTGATTCCTGATAAGTACATAAAAGCATTTTTCCCGTGAAGCAGCCGAAATCGGATCAGTGACTCATGAAGCTCAGATCTGTGCGAAAAACAGAAACAGCGAGAGCGAAGCTTCGACCCTGAAAGACATCAACTCACCCGAACAGTGAGTCCAACACACAAAACACCTGAGGGAAACATAGCAAACATTTTCTTGCTCATGTGTCTGTAAAGTCAAACGTGTATCGATAATTACATTGACATTATCTGGAAGTCCCACAGGATCTTGGCTCACTGAGCACGCGGTCGGTTGGGGCCATCTTCCTGATTTACTTGTGTATGCTAGTTGTCTCATCCTGTGGTAGTGACGCTTACTGCCTCCATGTCCTGCTTTTCACTTAGCGTACAGCCTCAGGGTGCTGGCTTTAGGGTGAAACCCTCCACGCATGGTGAGGAGCTTCCTTGTTTTGATGTTAGTGGCGTCTATTTCAGGACCTGCCTGACCCTCTGCAGGAACTTGGTAGTTGCAGCTTTCCTAGCGGCCTCTTCATGGTTCCCATCTACCTGTGGGATGCCCAGGTACTTGTAGCTGTCCTCTATGTCTATGGGATTGCACTTCTGGAAGTTTAGAGTATCTTCCCTCTCTTTGTTACCATCCGACTACACTTCTCCAGTCCGAACGACATCCAATGTCATTGCTGTATAGCCTGGTAGTGTGGATCAGTGAATCGATGTCTCGTTCACTCTTGGCATACAGCTTGATGTCATCCATGTACAGGAGGTGGCTGACAACTGCTCCGTTCCGTAGTCGGTATCCGTAGCCAGTCTTGTTAATGATCTCACTGAGGGGGTTCAGGCCTATGCAGAACAGCAGTGGGGACAGAGCATCTCCTTGGTAGATCCCACACTTGATGGTGACTTGTGCTATGGGCTTGGAGTTGGCCTCTAGTGTTGTACGCCACATCCCCATTGAGTTCCTGATGAAGGCTCTCAGGGTCCTGTTGATCTTGTACAGGTGTTGGCATTAGGCAGTGAGGGGCATCGAGTCATGGGCCTTCTTGAAGTCAAACCAAGGCAGTGCACAGGTTGGTCAGTCTGGTCTTGCAGTCTTGGGTGACTGCTCGGTCTGCTAGTAGCTGGTGTTTCTCCATCCACGTATTGAGCCATGTGTCTGTTCATCCACTATGATGCCTCGCAGGTTCTTCCACATGGTCCTGAGTCAGGTTATTGGCCGGTAGTTGGATGGGCCAGTTCCTTCTGGGCTCCTTTGGCATCAGGAGTGTCCCGCCTTCAGTTAGCCATTCCAGGCGTCTCTCATTGATTAGCAGGCAGTT
Source organism: Astatotilapia calliptera (assembly GCF_964374335.1). Taxonomy (NCBI): domain Eukaryota; kingdom Metazoa; phylum Chordata; class Actinopteri; order Cichliformes; family Cichlidae; genus Astatotilapia; species Astatotilapia calliptera. Next base: position 38,269,783 of record NC_137432.1, on the reverse strand, counting down.
CGTTTGTGCTAATTGATGCTAATGGAGTGCAGTCAGCTTCTTTTGCCAGTATAGGTGTCTGTCATGTCCAACTCATCATACTGGAGACCCTTTTTGGTATGTCTGCCACTGTGATGGTTACTGGTCCCTGTTCAGGGAGGTTGCCATGCTCTGCTCTTAGATCCACTAAGGCCTTCTTGTTATGTTCTGCGTCCTTCACCCATATACTCTTCCAGTATTGCTCCGTCTCCAGCCTCGGTGGTGTTGTTCTCATATTGGTCCCTTGCCACTGAGAGTACACCTTGGACGGGTCTGTGGAGAACAGCTGGTTTATTCTCCTGCCTTCCATCTCTCTGGCGCACCGCTTTAGCCAAAGCTGTGAGTCTTTGCTTGGCAGTTTCCAAGGCCTCAGGTATGGACTGCTTGCTGTACTTCTTAGGTGTCCTTTTCTTCATCACACCTTTCTGCAGCTCTGATAGCTGACGAAATTGCTCCGTTCTACCTTGATCGTGGCCTCTAGTTTCCTTCTCGATGCTACTCCTTGTGACTGTTCATCAAGCATCTCTGTGAACACTGGCTCCCCCTTGCTGTAGAATTTGTGTTGTACCTTATCGACCTCTACTTGTGACAGCGTTTACATCTTGCCGATGTCTGTACACCGAGTTACCAGATGTTTCACCGTCAGTTTGCATGTCGGGTATCAAATATTCCAGAGATCCCCTTCATGTAACCCCTTCTGCTGGGGTTACTTAGTCGCATTCCCACAGCGCCCTGTCCTCATCTGAAGATGAACATATTTCTGTGAATAATGACATTTTCCAAATTTCAGTGCAGTTTTCTTGCATAAATATAAACTTAAGCCAATCAGTGTCCTTAATAAATGTATTTAACAGAAAAATGACACATTAGAGGCGCGTGAATATTTGAAGTGGAAGAAGTTTTACTGCTTCTCTTCCTGTCTGTGATTTCTGTCAGCATGCGGCGCCGCCTGTCGGTCCAGCTGCCCATCCTCCATCATTCCTACCTGCCCGCGATCGGTGGCGTCAGCTCCAGCAGCTCCAGCCTGTTCGGCAGCCAGGAAGTCTTTGTCGATCAGCACAATAACTCATTATACACCTGATGGCAGGAAGCTGCAACTTTGACCTCCTTGGGAAAGAAATATGGGACTTTATGCTGCGCTTACACAAATCAGCCAGAACATTCAAATCACCTGCAAATATTTTAACCTCGGTGTTTGAGGTGTGTTGGGGAGGCTGCTGCCATCTGGGAGTGCCACGACCACCGCACTGTGAACCCAAACGCCCAAAGTACTTAAATAAATTAAGTAATGTAAACTTGATTTTTAAAAAACATTTAGTTCATTTTGCATTTTGTTCAATTTAAGTTTAATTTAACTTATTATTTTTAAACAAGTTCAACTATTTTGCATATTAAGTACCTGCTACTTAAAAAATTAAGTTAATTTACTGATTTATTTAAATGATATGGCAGTCATGTTTGGAAGGTTTCAGGTCAGTTTGACCCCAAACATAAAGACATTAGTCTGACATAACAGCTGGACTGATTCTGAGGAGACAATGGAATAAAAGTAAAATGGCCTCGACGTTTTTGTTTCATTGCTTTGTTGTTGTTTTTATTTCCTCTTTCAAACATTACATAAACATTTTAAACATTTAAAAAAACAATTTGATTTAAAAATAATGAATTTGTTGGGCATTTAAAAAATGTGAGTGTTTTATTTACATTTAAAATGTTTTCAAATTTTCTTTTCTTCTAATAAAGAAGTGAGGTAATTTCCTGTCAGATATGAAGCTCCGCCCACTCGTCTGCAGTTGATAATTTTGAAATGTGAGTGGGCGGGATTGAAGACTCATCTGGAAACACGGCACTAGTGATGGGAATTCTGGGGGTTTTAGGGAGCCGGCTCTTTCAGCTCACAACCGGCTCTTCAGGTTGTTTTGTTGCTTTAGTTAATTTATTATCAACAACAATATAAAATTATCCACAAAATGAATATTTTTTCTGAATCCTTTAACATCCGCAACTGAAAATAGTTGGAAATAAAGTGCAGTCATGTTTGCAGGTCTTTATCAGCTGAGTTCTGTCTTGCTGGGTCTCATAGAGCTCTGGGTTGGTTTAGGTGGTTGTGGTGTGTACTGCAAGATGCTCCAGATGCAGCAGCAGCAGTAGACACACTGGCACCTTCATTGATATCACACTCAACTGACTGTGTTTTATCTTCCCCTTGCACTGATGGGTGGACAGCTCTCAGGTGCCTGCGCAGGTTGTTTGTGGCTCTCTATGATATCCTTTTCTTGCAGACTCTACACTCTGCCTGCTGTTAATGAAATTGAAACGGTTCCAGATTTTGCTTCTTTTCTTGATGTCGCTCATTTTCTCTCGTGGCACCGTTAGCTACCAGGTAATAAGCTAATAATGCAGCCACTTCATATGAAACTGGAGTGATGTGATCATGACTTCTAACAGCTGTTAAAAGACAAGCAGCTGCATTTCGGACTAAGTGTTCAACGCTCAAATAAAGAGAGCTGCAGAGGTGATGAAGGCATGAATATGTTTTTCTAAACCTTTAAGAGAAAGATGAGGCTTCGTCTTGGCAATTTCAGGTAGCTGATAAAAACAGATCTTCTCACCTGTGGACACTTTCTTATCTAATTTCTAAGAGCGATTTAAAAACACTCTGAAATTCCTTGCAGTCTGGGAATGATGACAAGCAGGAGGTGGTACACCACACTAGGAGGAGTATTCTCTAATAGCAACAGAAAAAGACTGCTCTGACAGGTATGATTTAAACCATCATAAAACTGTGACTCAAGACCAACAACGTGTTCAAGTCACAATAATCGAATGTTATGATCAACTGTGTCAAAGGCTCAGCCAAACCTGAAAGGACTAAAACAGCAGAACAACCTGAGCCAACAGTAAAAAGAAGGTCAATACAAACTCGTAAAGGTGCCGTCTCAGCACTGTGACGAGATTTAAAACCAGACTGGAACTCTTCAGAAATGTCACAAAGTGCCTGAAAACAACCTCTTCCAAAATCTAGGAGTTTCCAAACTTGGCCTGTAGTTAGAAAGAACATTTGGATCCAGATTTTTGTTTTTTTTTGGTTTGCACAACAGCATGTTTGAAAGCAGCTGGTACACAACCTAATGACAAGGAAGCATTAATTACAAGTAAAATACTAGCCCCAGTAACATGAAGAGCTTCCTTGAAAAGGTGGGAAGGGAGGACATCCTGAGGGGGATATGAAGGTCTTAATTTATGGGCTCAAATTGTGGTCATAAATATTTTGTACTTGTAAATCAGGACTTGTGTGTGAAACTCTGCACTCAAGTTTCAAGTTACAAGTACGAATTTTGACCCTATTTTTCTTCCTTTCGTCTGATTGGCCAATGTCATGTCAATCATAAATTTAACTATCCAATCAGAGAACAGATGGGTTTGGCTTTTTTGAACTGCAGGTCCTTGAAGGGTGATACAGTTTGAAGCTGGAGGATCTCTATATAAATATCCGATAGCAGCTAGGTCCCCTAACTTTCAGCAGCTGTTGAAAGGATAAAGTTGTGGTATATCAGTGGTTAGAAATACATTATTACTTTAGGATTAGTTTAACACAAAGTCAGGGCTGACTCGGGACCATGGCTGTGAGTCACAGTGCGCAGCATAAAAGTCCTTTCACATCGGACGCAGCATGTGCTGCTAATGCTAACTGCTAACTAAAAGCCAAGGATCCAGGATTTGTTGCTGGCTGCTGGGCTCTGTGTGCAGCAGCTCTACCTGCACTAGATGCACCTGCTCCTTGTCGTTTCTATCTCTGACTTTATGTCCTCTACAAGAGTTTCTGTTTCTTTTTGCTGGTTCTTCAAATGTTCAATAAAAACATGTATGCTAATTCATAATGAAGAAAGCTTTGTAAGTATCCCCACTAGTGAAGACTGTCATTTCCACAACACTGCCCCCCTGAGGTTCGCAGCGCTGTTGAAAAGGCTGTGGAAGTCCCTGTATTAAACACGCAGACCTGTGACACAAAAATCACCAAACTCGGACGACCACAGACTGTTTTCCTTCGTGGTGATGAAGGAAAACGCTGGGCTGGCATGTAAAAGGGCATTTATTCCCTTCAAAGACCTGAAGCTCCATGAAACCCTCCTCCAATAGCCAAACCCACCTGTTCTCTGATTGGATAGTTAAATTTGTGATTGACATGACATTGGCCAATGAGATGAAAGGAAAATTCGTACTTGTAACTTGAAACTTGAGTGCAGAGTTTCACACAGATTTTTTTGGCTAAGTCCACACAAATCTTTTTTACACACACAAATCCTGATTTACAAGTACAAAATATTTATGACCACAATTTGAGCCCATATCAATTCACTGATTACTTCCTGTAAGACAATGAAAGTCCCAGACTGCTGACAAACAGTAGAGCACTTAGAAGGTGGATCTAGGTCTAACACTGAAGTATTGCAAAGTTATCACAAAGTGCAGAGGAAGCCTCTGTAGGAACAGTGGCACCAGGGTTAATTACCAATATTAAAGAGAACTCGGGGCTTGTGAGTGTTGGTAGAAAGGACGTTGGACAGAAAAGCAGATTTTGCAGCTTTAAAAGTGACCTGATATTTTGATAAGTAGTCGTGTAGGATGCCCGAAGACACCTGGAGTTTGTCCTTCTTCTACTTTCTCTCTGTGTGACGACTGAGAGTGTAGGTGGGTTATTCCAGCCAAGGTTGATGATTTACTGCGTTTAGTCCTGAGCGGAGCAGCAGAGTCACTCATCCTAGAGTACGTTAGGGTTACAGATCAGCTCTTTAACGGGTAGGCTGGCATCGTAAAGAGCAGAGATAATGAAAGGAAAAGTGAACAGCGGTCAATGCATTTAACTGACTCGCTGTTCAACTCCGGATTACACAACATCATATTAAGCATCACAGGGAAATGATCCCACAGTCTTTGATTTCAAACATTCAGGCCGTTTGACAGCACCAGATCGAGTGTGTGACCTTTTCCATGAGTTGGCTCGCTCACCCACTGAGTGTCGATAAGGGCGAGGAAGGCCTTTTAAATCACCAACAATTAAAACATGGTCATATCCTGGATCATTGTAACTCCTGTACTACGGTCTTCCCTCTTCTCTTCTTCTTAGACTGCAAACAGTCCAAATGCAGCAGCCCGCCTCTGGACTGGTACCAGGAAATTTTGCCATATTACCCCTGTCCTAGCTAGCCTGCATTGGCTGCCCATAAAGTACCGTATTCAATTCAGAATATTACTCCTTACATTCAAAACTATTAATAAATTAGCACCAAGTTATCTTAGTGAACTTCTTAAGCCACATACTCCTGCTAGAACACTCAGATCTGCCACTCAACTACTTCTGACCCAGCCCAGATCTCGGCTGAAGTCCCGGGGTGACCGTGCGTTTGCTCCGGCTGCCCCGGTACTGTGGAATAACCTTCCTCTCGACCTCCGCGCATCTGATTCCATTGCACTGTTCAAATCACGACTAAAAACCCACTTATTCAATCTTGCCTTTCCCTCTAGTTAATATTTCTTTTATGACTTTATAGCATGCACTTTTATGCTCATTTAAATTCTTGCTTGCTCTGTACCTGTTGCTTTCCTGTGTGTCCCTGACAGCTACCTGCTTGCATACTTAGTACTTGCTTTGGTCCTATTTCTATTATCCTCCTCCTATACTCTATCTTACTTGTTAAGCACCTTGGCATACCCTTGGTTTTTAAGTGTGCTTTATAAATAAAGTTTATTATTATTATTATTATTATAAGACTCCCCAGCAAGTCAGCAAAATCAAGATTAATATCCTTAAAGCATTTCAGTGGATGATCCACCACAGTGCAGCTGTGGAGTTCAGTCACAGCTGGGGTAGAAAACAGGTGAAAGTTCCCAACAGTGAAATTCATTTTTAAATATTGAAGCTAGACCTCCACCTTTACCAGAGAGATGAGAAGTGACCAATCGGGAGGAAGGAGTTCTGAGAAACAAGAAGACTCACCAGGTCGAAGCCGAGTTTCTGTCAGGAATATAAAATCGAGTTCTGACAACATGAAAAGCGATCTGGTGTTTAACGGGGACAATCACAGCGTGATCACATCGCTGCTAACAGGAGCAGGCAGATTCACACCACCTCTGTAGGATGCACCCACCGCCATAGAGGTGGAGGCAGGGCAGAGGGAGTGGAACGGGGTGGATCCGTTAATGAACACTGAATCTGTATCTGGACCCTTTCGATGTGGAGCAGCAGCGGCTCTACTCTGAGCCCCTACCGAAAGGCTGAACTCCTCCCCCTATCTCTAAGGAAGAGGCCAGCCAACCTTCGGAGGAAGCTCATTTCCACATCTTGTATCCGTGATCTTGTTCTTTCGGTCACTACCAAGAGCACTCCACCGTTTTTGAGCTGAGGACCATGGCCACAGATTTAGAGGTGCTGATTCTCATTCCCAGCCCTTCACACTTGGCTGTGAACCACTCCAGTGCGAGCCGAAGGTCATCACCTGAACAGAACCACAAACAGAACCACAAACAGAACCACAAACAGAACCACATCATCTCCAAAAAATTCAATTCAATTTTATTCATATAGCGCCAAATCACAACAAAAGTCTTCTGAAGGCGCTTCATAGATACAGAGAAAAACCCAACAATCATATGACCCCCTATGAGCAGCACTTTGGCGACAGTGGGAAGGAAAAACTCCCTTTTAACAGGAAGAAACCTCCAGCAGCACCAGGCTCAGGGAGGGGCGGGGCCATCTGCTGTGATTGGTTGGGGAGAGAGAAGGAAGACAGGATAAAGACATGCTGTGGAAGAGAGACAGAGATTAATAACAGATATGATTCAATGCAGAGAGGTCTGTTAAAACATAGTGAGTGAGAAAGGTGACTGGAAAGGAAAAACTCAATGCATCATGGGAATCCCCCGGCAGCCTGCGTCTATTGCAGCATAACTAAGGGAGGATTCAGGGTCACCTGGTCCAGCCCTAACTATATGCTTTAGCAAAAAGGAAAGTTTGAAGCCTAATCTTGAAAGTAGAGATAGTGTCTGTCTCCTGAATCCAAACTGAAGCTGGCATCTGAGATCCTGAGACCACCCAAGTGGAAACCTTCCACCACTTGGCTACACCTAGAAATTCTCTCCATAAAAATTCTTAACAGAATCTGTGACAAAGGGCAGCCCTGGTGGAGTCCAACACCCACCAGAAATGAGTCTGACACACTGCCAGCTATGCAGACCAAGCTCCTGCAACGGCTGCATAAGGATCAAATGTGCCCGAAGCTACAGGCCAGACACCACATACTCCTGAAGCACCTCCCACAGGATACTCCGAGGGACACAGTCGAACGCCTTCTCCAAATGTTCCACGACCGGGACGAAAACCGCAGTGTTCAGTTTTACGTTTTATGTTATGTCAACTTGTTTCAACGGGAGACTTCTTAGCCAACAGGCTACGATACATCTGAGGAATGTTAAAAGATGCCCCCGTAGATGATCCCTGTCTAGACACAGAACAGGCATTTCGGACGTACTACTCATTGAAACATAAAATGACATGTTTGCTTTAAAAGCATCAACATCAGCTCCTCTCTGACAGCATGCTGGGAGTTTCTAAAAATCACTGGGTCTTCATTGATCACATGCAAACATACAAACATCTGGAACAGTCCTGACACACTAAGGAACAATAATATGAACAACTTCCCTGACTGGAGTTTTAAAGGAATTAAATCCTTGGAACATATATTCAAAGGAACAGACTTTATGCCGTTGCACAGATTAGTTGGACATCATGGGGTTAACAAGAACAGATCTTTGAATATCAACAGATTAAATCTATTATCCATTATAGTAAATGCCATCATGGTCCACTTGGGCAAATGTACATGTTGAGCATTTTGTTTGGCCTTCAGACAACAATTCTGATTTCCACACTGCCAGACAGGACAGTGGGTTCCCTGCAACAATCGTTCGTAGAAAAACGATTCCTTTCCCTGTGAGCTGGGTTTGCATTGTTTCTGATCTTTGTGCAGCGTGCACATCAGCCCCATACACACTGCTTTACTCTGAAGCTCTTATAACCTACTGACTCCTGTTTAAACCTGTGAGCAGAAAATTAGGGATAATTATTTGGGACAGAAGCTTTGTGTAGGTTGTTTGTTTGCTTTTTGGCAGCTCAGGAAATTTTGAAGTTACGCCATCCAGCACGAACATTGAGCTTTGGACGGGACGGCTGCAGCTAAGCTGGTGAGGAGAGTTTAGCTACACTGCAGGTGACTGTAGAAGCAGTTTTACCCAAACGAGTGCATCGAAATTCACTTACAAACTCTCGTTCACATCGTAGTCAAAGGAGCTTGCAAAGAAAAGCGTCTGGACTTCTTTAAGTTACTTGAAGACGTTTCACCTCTCATCCGAGAAGCTTCTTCAGTTCTAAGGTCAAATGGTGGAGAGTCCCAGATATAAACCTAGTGGGAGTTTCCCCCCACAGAGGGACAAAAGGACCCCCTGATGATCCTCTAATCACATGAGCCAAGGTGTGAAACTGGGTGTGGGTCCCAATCAGCCAGGGTTTCGGGTGTGTTCATTGTGAAACCTGGCTCCACCTTATCATGTGATTTCCTGAGGTCAGATGGCCCAGGATGTGAGTGGGCGTTAAGGCGTCTGGGAAGGATCTCAAAACTGGATTATAGATGGCAGAGAGTTGGTGTCGTAAACCCCGCCTCTGTTCAAAGATGGTCGCTCACAGTGGACATAGATGCTTCTTTCACTCCTCTTTCAAACCATCTGTCCTCTCTGTCCAAAATGTGAACACTGGCATCCTCGAAAGAGTGTCCTTTATCCTTAAGATGCAGATGGACTGCTGAGTCTTGTCCTGTGGAGGTGGCTCTTCTGTGTTGTGTGCTGTGTCGTGCTTGGAGACATCCCAGTGCATTTCAGACCCAGCAACACGCTCAGACACAAACTGGTTCACCCGAAAGACAAAACGCCAAAACACAGACTGAACAATGTGGTGTATGCTGTACAGTGCAGCGAGGAATGCTCAGACCTCTACATTGGAGAGACCAAACAGCCACTTCACAAGCGTATGGCACAACACAGAAGAGCCACCTCCACAGGACAAGACTCAGCAGTTCATCTGCATCTAAAGGTCAAAGGTCACTCTTTCGAGGATGCCAATGTTCACATTTTGGACAGAGAGGACAGATGGTTTGAAAGAGGAGTGAAAGAAGCATCTATGTCCACTGTGAGCGACCATCTTTGAACAGAGGCGGGGTTTACGACACCAACTCTCTGCCATCTATAATCCAGTTTTGAGATCCTCCCCAGACGCCTTAACGCCCACTCACATCCTGGACCATCTGACCTCAGGAATTCACATAATAAGGTGGGGCCAGGTTTCACAATGAGCTCACCCGAAACTCTGGCTGATTGGGACCCACACCCAGTTTCCCACCTTGGCTCAGGCGATTAGAGGATCATCAGGGGTCCTTTTGTCCCTCTGTGGGGGGAAACTCCCACTAGGTTTATATCTGGGACTCTCCACCATTTGACCTTAGAACTGAAGAAGCTTCTCGGATGAGAGGTGAAACGTCTTCAAGCAACTTAAAGAAGTCCAGACGCTTTTCTTTGCAAGCTCCTTTGACTACGATGACTGAGAACCTTCACAGACATCTCGTTCACACCCCAAAAGCTCGCAGCTCATTGATCCAGCCCGAGTCCTTTCAGACTTCAAAGCTGCTCTAACTGTCGGGCTGACATGGACACGGAGGGGATGACTCTGTGGGAACAGCCCGAGTTCCTCTGGCAGTGAAGGCCTGGGCTCCTTATGACTGAGGAAGATTCAGGAGCTCCTCACAAAAGGAAAAATGTTCAAGGTGTTTATAACCTGCAGCTGAGGTGGACTTCAGACAGTAAATCAATGAATAAAACAGGAACATAAATAAATGATTAGCCCAGTAATCGCTCATGCCCTTTGGATGTCTGAGGCCCATCAAGGAGGAACTGCAGCTCACAGAAAACTGATTCTCTGCAGAGTGCTGCGATGACCTGCTGATGATGAAAACTGCTGTTTGCCATCAGCAGTGTGGAAATCCCAGCTCATCTGCCAAGAGACAAACACGAGCGCAGAGGGGAGACCGTCACGCTGTCAGGACTATAAAACTTCAGCTGCACTTCTGTGACTGAGACAAACCCGCGATGGCTTCCCTCAAAGCGCTGCTCTCTGCGCTGACCCTGCTGGCTCTGACTGTGGACGCCTCGTCTGGCCGTGAGTATTTCATTTGTTTAAGCGCCGTGTGGCTTAAAGCCGCTCGCAGTGGTGCTGCGTGATGTTTGTAGAGCATAGTTTCAATAAACCTCCCGTTTCCTTCTGTCAGCCGGGTACAGCAACTACAACTACGACCTGTCCGGTCAGGACCTGACCCGTCTCTACAACTCGCCGGTGATGACGGCTGAGAGGATGAAGAGGCCGCTGGAGGGGATGCCAGTTATACTGGGACCATTCAGCCACTCCGGGGTTCGGTCGGTCCACACTGAACACAGAAACATTTCCACAAACAAACAGAAGTTGAAACCAATAATCTCAATGCTTTTGAAGATCTTTAGTTATTTTGACTTTAATTCTGAAACATAACAAACAAAAATGTTCCCTCTGTGCCGTTTGGCACTGTAAGTGTGGGAACTGAGGAGACTGTTACTGTAGAGTCACAGTTTCCTGTGCTTGTTTGTGTTTGTCGTATTTTTGTATTCAATAAAGCTCCAGATGTTTTCTTTGGATGGCGGCACAAACATCATACTGTTCCATTAAGACAACAGTGGAGCTTTTTTAATGCATATTCCAGTTTGTACAAACAGCTGAAACCCTTAAATGCATCGTTCTGATCACTGTGCTGTTGTGATTTCATTGTGCAGAAAGCAAGCAGATGTGTTAGACCAACTGAGGTCGACACGTCACATGTGCTGGAATAACAAACATTGTTCTGACAGCCGTCAACGTGAAAATCAAAGAGCAGCATCTTCAAACCTCTCGTTCTTTTGTAGGGTGACGCTAGATGATGGCTCTCAGTGGCTGATCCATAAAGGAGGCGGATTCGGATTATCCTCTCAGACGGTCGTGACTGATGCTCGACACATGAGCTCGGCCTGGACGGTAAACTTCAAACATACAACCAGCATGTCCATTTAATTACAGTCTAATCATAAACTCTGAAACGTGGCTCTATTGTGTTCAACAAGTCCACAAACAGTCAGGAAAAACAGACAAAAAAAGTAAATACCTTCAGCTCGTTGCTGGTGTGTATACTGGTGGCCAACAGAAACCATTGGAACCAGACCAAAGTGAAAAGGAGATGTTTGGCAAAAACAACCCAAAACGAGATCCTGCAGACTCCCGATTACAAACAGACACTTTATTTCCTGCACGCTGATTCTTCTTGGAATTTGTGTTGACGTGAAACTTTCAGTGAGAGTTTTAATCCAAACATTTACTTTTGATTCTTTCTGACCTTCTGTCTCGTTTTTCTCTGCAGCCTGTCAGTTCTAGAGAATTCCAGGGTTCAAAGACAGTTTCAGACTTCGTGAGTGCTGGAGGACCCAACTACAACTTAGTCTCTGATAACTGCCACCTGGGATCCCGTCGAATGATGAACCAGTAAACATGATTCAAAGTTTCTCTCCTGATAATAAAGGCCACCCTCACACAGACTGTGATGTGTCTTTTCTTCCACTTGGAGGCTCCAGACTTCACAACAAACACCCCACTGACTGTAAGCTTTAGACAAACGTCTGCACACATTCATATACACAAGAATGTCTACGGATCTCCTTTCTTAAAGGCGTCTCTGACACGAGGAAAGATGACAGCCTGCATGTCTGTGGGAACTAAGGTCCCTGCTGTGGAACAGAGACACCACCACTTCCTCTCTTCACATTACACTGACAGCTGTAACCCTGGATGTCTGTGGGCTTATGGGAAATGCTGTTCACACAGTGACTACTGAAAACAAGATGAAATTATATCAGTTCTTACACATGTCTGTGTGTGACTGAGAGCCTGTTCAGAGGATGGAGGTTTCATAAAATCATAAACGAATAAAACCTTTCAGTGTCAAACAGATTGGGGTTGATGATTATTAAATCATTATTTGGGCTCAGGGACCCCCGGCTTCATCAAAGCTATTAGAAAACTCCATCAGTAAGCAATTTAAAGATAAAGATAGCACCCTTAGGTCTGTGTTACATACATCCTGTGTTTTACCACATGTTTACCTGGAACTACAGAGGGGAGGAGCCATTCTGTACAGGTGAGGGAGAAACAGGAAGTATTCAGACTCCGTGATAGAGGAGGAGGAAAACCAGGTGAGTGTTCATCCTCCTTCTATCCTCAGAGTCTCCGAGTCATCTTCCTCTCTGCAGAGGTAAGAGAATCACAGCGATTCTTGTGGACTGAAACTCCTCGAGTTTTAGTTTGGCAGATGTTTCAAGTTATTTTACCCCTTCAGGAAAAAACATCATTAACACCTGCAGGGAGGCTTGTAGTGGACTCCGCCCCCTGTTGCTGATAGTAGGGTGCGCCCCTCACCTGGGGACAGGTAACTGAACACAGACATGAAGCAAAGTGGGAGGGACATTCTCACATTAAAACTAATACTTCTTTATTTACAAATGACATTTTTAAGATTTCATTTAATTTCCTGGCAGTTATTTCATGGCTCAGGCTTTGCAGGGCTCGAGCGTTTTGATTGGACGCCCCCTGGTGTCTGTGCTCGGTATCTAAAGTCCAAATGCAGAACTATCGATGAAGACATTTATCAGCTGAGCTCAGTGGACACATCATACGATGAGGGAGTGTTCTGAGGGATCGGGTCAGATCTTAACTTGTTGCCATCAGGTGAGATGATTATCTGTCACCCTGTGAAAGTTTCTATGGGACGAACTATTGATCCAAATGACAGTGTATGGAAAAATGTTGTTGATGACAGAATGGGGCGCTCGTGTGCAGGTTCCTTCACTTCACTGTGCATCCGTGTCCTCCTGCAGCACAAACTCAACGTTGGTCTCACATGAATAACATTGCATGAACAGCACTGTCTGTATTTGATTACAAAGATATGCCCAGACACAAACTTAGGCCCACCTCTCTGAAGTACATTATCAATGTGCACATCCTGTCATGTGACCACGTGGATTCCTCTGCCAGAGTCATGAACTGAAAATATTTCCACAGTCGACAGAGCAGGAAGTAGAAACACAGCGTTAGTCCCATTTTCTTTTTCTTCTGTGGTCAAAGTCTCTGAGTCAGCTGTCCCTCTGTGAGCTGGAGGGGAAATATGGAAGGATCAGCTCAATGCTGGACTGTCTCTGGATTCATTATCCTCTGACCGTCACACTTCTTTGTTTCCCAGTCTTGGGCGCGAGTCTTGTACAGACTTGTTTGTCTGATTCTTGTTCTGCACTCACAGTCAGTGTTGTTGGTTTCTCTGTCAGACTGACTGAACATGAGCGGTTTGGAGGAAGACGAGGACACAGCAGAGTCTCCAGGATCCAGCCGTCTGTCTATGAAGAGCGATCGGTCCAAAAATCCTCCTCCAGGCTTCAGTACTGATCCTGGACCCTCAGGCAAAGAGTAAGAGCCTGTTTGTGCTGTAAACTGATGTCTAAGATGATTCTGCTGCTGTGTCTGTGAGAGCAGCTTCGCTGAGCTGCTCTCACAGACACAGCAGAGCTTCAGTGGGGCTGTTCAACATCAGTTTGTTTTCCAGCAGAGAAACTAGTTTGGCCTGAAAACATCAAACTCACTGAGAAACACATGATCGAGTTCTTCTGTCTGTATCTGTATGCAGCTCAACATCTGTGAGGATTTTTTGATTGAACTGATAACGGGGAGATGGGGCGTAGAGCGCTACATCTCTGCATCAGACGGAGCCAGCTGAGGTGGCATGTCCCACCGGGAGGGGACCCGGGACACGCTCCAGAGTCTATGTCTCTCGGCTGGCCTGGGAACACCTCAGTGTTCCCCCGGAAAAGCTAGAGGAGGTGGCTAGGAGAGGGAGGTCTCTGCTTAGGTTGTTGCCCCCGCAACCCGGCCCTGGGTAATATGACCCCGGATGGGAAAAGACTGGGAAAGCATAAATCTAGCAAATAGTTCAAATCGCCTCTGAGAAACAGCAGCACCTGTCGCAATAAGGACCGCAGTTTGATAGAGAAGGTCTCAAGGGACTCAAGCATTCTTTATGGCCTGGTTTGGTTTGTATGTGTCCATGTACACACGGTTTGAATCAGTCTGAGGGAGAAGGAGCTCTGCTGCCTCGGTACTGTGGAGTGGAGTGAGTAAGATGGGCGGTCCATGATGGGATCAGTGACTCTAATGTCCCTCATCACTCAAATACCTCCAGATTCTGGCCAGTGATGGTTCCAGTCTCATGAACCAGTTTGCTGATCCTGTTACATGCTGACATCTTTGGCACTGATGCTGCCAACCCCCCCCCCCCCCCTCTGCACCACAGACTGGTAGACATGTATGTATATGTGTGTATATACAGGGAGTGCAGAATTATTAGGCAAATGAGTATTTTGTCCACATCATCCTCTTCATGCATGTTGTCTTACTCCAAGCTGTATAGGCTCGAAAGCCTCCTACCAATTAAGCATATTAGGTGATGTGCATCTCTGTAATGAGAAGGGGTGTGGTCTAATGACATCAACACCCTATATCAGGTGTGCATAATTATTAGGCAACGTCCTTTCCTTTGGCAAAATGGGTCAAAAGAAGGACTTGACAGGCTCAGAAAAGTCAAAAATAGTGAGATATCTTGCAGAGGGATGCAGCAGTCTCAAAATCGCAAAGCTTCTGAAGCGTGATCATCGAACAATCAAGCGTTTCATTCAAAATAGTCGACAGGGTCGCAAGAAGCTTGTGGAAAAACCAAGGCACAAAATAACTGCCCATGAACTGAGAAAAGTCAAGCATGCAGCTGCTAAGATGCCACTTGGCACCAGTTTGGCCATATTTCAGAGCTGCAACATCACTGGAGTGCCCAAAAGCACAAGGTGTGCAATACTCAGAGACATGGCCAAGGTAAGAAAGGCTGAAAGACGACCACCACTGAACAAGACACACAAGCTGAAACGTCAAGACTGGGCCAAGAAATATCTCAAGACTGGTTTTTCTAAGGTTTTATGGACTGATGAAATGAGAGTGAGTCTTGATGGGCCAGATGGATGGGCCCGTGGCTGGATTGGTAAAGGGCAGAGAGCTCCAGTCCCACTCAGACGCCAGCAAGGTGGAGGTGGAGTACTGGTTTGGGCTGGTATCATCAAAGATGAGCTTGTGGGGCCTTTTCGGGTTGAGGATGGAGTCAAGCTCAACTCCCAGTCCTACTGCCAGTTTCTGGAAGACACCTTCTTCAAGCAGTGGTACAGGAAGAAGTCTGCATCCTTCAAGAAAAACATGATGTTCATGCAGGACAATGCTCCATCACACGCGTCCAAGTACTCCACAGCGTGGCTGCAAGAAAGGGTATAAAAGAAGAAAACTAATGACATGGCCTCCTTGTTCACCTGATCTGAACCCCATTGAGAACCTGTGGTCCATCATCAAATGTGAGATTTACAAGGAGGGAAAACAGTACACCTCTCTGAACAGTGTCTGGGAGGCTGTGGTTGCTGCTGCACGCAATGTTGATGGTGAACAGATCAAAACACTGACAGAATCCATGGATGGCAGGCTTTTGAGTGTCCTTGCAAAGAAAGGTGGCTATATTGGTCGCTGATTTGTTTTTGTTTTGTTTTTGAATGTCAGAAATGTCTATTTGTGAATGTGGAGATGTTATATTGGTTTCACTGGTAAAAATAAATCATTGAAATGGGTATATATTTGTTTTTTGTTAAGTTGCCTAACAATTATGCACAGTAATAGTCACCTGCACACACAGATATCCCCCTAAAATAGCTAAAACTAAAAACAAACTAAAAACTACTTCCAAAAACATTCAGCTTTGATATTAATGAGTTTTTTGGGTTCATTGAGAACATGGTTGTTGTTCAATAATAAAATTATTCCTCAAAAATACAACTTGCCTAATAATTCTGCACTCCCTGTATATAAATTCAAATTCAAATTCAAATTTTATTTGTCACGTACACAGTCATACACAGTACGATATGTAGTGAAATGCTTGGACAACTGCTCGTGACCTAAAGAGAACAAAAAAGGAAAAGGCTATGAATAAGATAGGAAATAAATATGAAAAATTAAAAAGGGTAAATTTAACTAGGAAGGAATAAAATATAAATTAAGGTTAAAAATGAAATAACTGTACAACACAAATTAGAATGAAGGGTAAATTTAACTGGGAAGAATAAGATCAAATATATAAATTAAAGTTGAAAATAAAATAACTGTACAACAAAATACACAATATAGAACTATATAAGAATGTATGAAGAAATCTAAATATAAATAAATATATACACAATAACAGCAGCTGTACAAGTATTAACTGGAAATGAAGAATATAGTGACCAGTGTTGTGCAAAACCAAAGTCCAGAAAGTCCAGTGTGTGTGTAAGAACCATATGTGTGGGTCAGTACTGTGTGGTGGTGTGATTGAGAGACCGTATCGCCTGCGGGAAGAAGCTCCTCCTCAGTCTCTCTGTGTTGGTCTTCAGGGAGCGGAATCGCTTTCCTGACCTCAGCAGAGAGAACAGTCTGTTGTTGGGATGGCTGAGGTCCTTCACGATCTTCCTGGCCTTGGTCCAGCACCGCCTGCTGTAGATTGAGTGCAGGTCAGGGAGCTCGGAGCGGATGGTGCGCTCAGCTGACCGCACAACCCTCTGTAGAGCTCGTCTGTCCTGCATGGTGCTGTTCCCGAACCAGGTTAAGATGTTTCCCGCCAGGATGCTCTCTATGGTGCACGAGTAAAAGTTCCTGAGCACCTTGGAGGGCAGTTGGAAGTCTCTCAAGCGTCTGAGGTGGTAGAGACGCTGTTGGGCCTTTTTCACCACGGTGTTGATGTGACAGGACCATGACAGGTCCTGCGTGATGTGAACTCCGAGGTATTTGAAGCTGTCCACTCTCTCCACTGGGCACTCGTTGATGACGGGGGTCTGGTAGTTCCTCTCCTGCTTAGTGCTGAAGTCCACTATCAGCTCCTTTGTCTTACTGACGTTTAGAAGGAGGTTGTTCCTCTGGCACCAGTTCTCCAGATTCCTAATCTCCTTCAGGTAGGCCGTCTCGTTGTTATCAGAGATCAGGCCCACCACGACGGTGTCGTCAGCAAACTTGATAATGGTGGTGGAGCTGGTAGTGGTAAGCTTACATATATACATATATGTAAGCTTACATGAGGCTGTACGCTAAGCGGAAGGAAGGGGGCTGGGGACTGGTGAGTGTCAGCACCACAGTCCAGGATGAGACAACAAACATCCACGAATACATCACAAAGATGGCCCCAACCGACCGAGTGCTCAGTGAATACCTCAGGCAGCAGAAACCCAAGAAAGAGGAGGGAGACGAGGAACCATCATGGAAGGACAGGCCCCTGCACGGTATGTACCACCGGCAGATAGAGGAGGTGGCTGATATCCAGAAATCCTACCAGTGGCTGGACAAAGCTGGACTGAAAGGAAAGCTCGAGAAATACCAAGAGCTGGAGAAGACGTGGAGGGTGAAGGTAATGGTGGTCTCCGTGGTGATCGGAGCACTAGGTGCGGTGACTCCCAGGCTAGGCGAGTGGCTCCAGCAGATCCCCGGAACAACATCGGAGATCTCTGTCCAGAAGAGCGCAGTCCTGGGAACAGCTAAGATACTGCGCAGGACCCTCAAGCTCCCAGGCCTCTGGTAGAGGACCCGAGCTTGAAGGATAAACCGCCCGCAGGGGCGAGTGGGGAATTTATTTATTTGTTTAATACACACACACACACACACACACACACACACACACACACACACACACAGAGGCAACAATACCAAAGTATTTCGAGTGCGTTACTGTCACACACATGTGAGACTCTTTTCTGCATATATTTTTGCACAGACTTCTGCTGGGCTGTGCAAAAACAAAACGACTGCTTGAATCAGTTAAGAGCAGCAAAAACTGTCCTTGGAAAAATAAACTGGGTAATTGAGTATTGAATATTTTTCTTGTTTGACCAACATTTTAGTGCATTTTTATTATAAGAATGTGAACATTGGTGAAGAGACGCACTCTGACCTCCAGGTCAGCTAAAACATGCATGAAACACAGTGATTCACCGCCCAGAGTCACACCGTCAGCAGAGCTGCGCACGGCGCCAGGGCGTCCTTAAAACAGCAGCAGTGCTGAAAAAGGTCGAAGGTGCACGAGGAGGCCTCCATGAAGGAGAGATCAGACGAGTTCAAATCAGACGTGTTTTCGCGGTTCTGCACGTTCAGCCGCCGTTTCAGGTGACAAAACACTGACAGTCATCACTCACAAAATAATGACAAAAGAAAGAAAATGCAGGAGTTTGGATATTTCACGATCAAAATAATGAATCAGAATAAGAGGTGCAGCTCGGCGTTAGATCTCTTTATCTTGAGGAATCTCGTCGGTGCGACAGACGTGAATCGCGTTCGGTGTTAGAGACCTGGATCTTCAGAGATCAACCCACGGATGTCTTCACATAGTGAAAGAAGCGCCACTGTTGCTGGACCCATCCATCGAGCGCAGAGTGGAGGACATGTAGAAGTCGGAGGTGACTCTGGAGAAGCGGCGTGGGGCCTTTCCGAGACACCAAAGGTCCCTGAAGATCCTCCTGAACTGGTTCCTGAAGTTCAGCCCCACCAAGGCGTACAGCATCGGGTTCAGGCAGCAGTGCAAGTAAGCAATGGTCTGCGACGCTGTCAGGGCCATCTCCAGCATGTCCGCCTCATCACACGAGTACTCCTGAAACACGGTGACCGTGTTGTACAGCAGCACTATGTTGTAGGGCAGGTGGCAGATGATGAACACGGCCACAACCACCAGCATCTCCCACACCTCTCTGTGGTGCTGGAGATTCTTGGTCTTAAGCAGGGTGATGATGATGCCACTGAAGCAGAAGATCGTGATGAAGAGTGGCAGGAAGAAACCCACGCTGATCTGAGTGATGGGGACGTCCACCCTCACCGCCATGGCTGGGCCTTCAAACTTGAGCTCACAGACGTACGCAGGAGTCCTAACCAGTTTGGTTATCATCGTCGAATATGATGTGATTCATGTGTGACGGCTCGTACCACTGATAGAAGTAGAAGGTGGGGATGGACACGAGTATAGTGAAGATCCAGATGATGGCGCAGATGATGGACCTGTATGACAGCCAGCGCCTGCGCCGAGCCTGGGCGATGGCGATGTAGCGGTCGGTGCTGATGCAGGCGAACAGCAGCATGCCGCTGTACAGGTTCACGCTGTAGGAGCCGCGCAGCAGCTTGCAGGCCACCTGCCCCATCGGCCACGACCACAGCTCGTTGTAGACAATGAATGGTAGCGCCAGCACAAACAGCAGGTCGGCGATGGCCACGTTGATCAGGTAGATGTCAGTCATGCACTTGATCCTCTTGTAGAAGGCGTAGGTGACAATGACCATGCTGTTCCCCACGAGGCCCAGGATGCAGAAGATGGAGTGGATGTACGCGCCGATCACCTTCACCACATTCGGGTTGTTGTGAAAAACACAAAAACCATCATAATCTAGGTAGTCACTGACATTATATTCATATTCATAGTAGGACATCTCCGTGGTGTATGGTTGGTTGGACATCAAATCCTCTGCAGAGTAGATCACTATAAAGGAAGCAGAGAGTAAACATCAAACTACAGCAAAGGTGTCTGATGGACTCACAGTGAAATGATCTCTTGCCACCCTAGTTTAGCACATGACAGTGATGTATATGTATATAAGACAGCATTAAATGGTAAATGGCCTGTATTTATATAGCGCTTTACTCGTCCCTAAGGACCCCAAAGCACTTTACATATCCAGTCATCCACCCATTCACACACACATTCACACACTGGTGATGGCAGCTACATTGTAGCCACAGCCACCCTGGGGCGCACTGACAGAGGCGAGGCTGCCGGACACTGGCGCCACCGGGCCCTCTGACCACCACCAGTAGGCAACGGGTGAAGTGTCTTGCCCAAGGACACAACGACCGAGACTGTCCAAGCCGGGGCTCGAACCGGCAACCTTCCGATTACAAGACGAACTCCCAACTCGCATTAACACTTTGAGCCGAGCTACAGTTAAGACTGAATATAAACTCTAAAGCTGAATATATTGCACAGTGTTACCCCCACTCCCCCCGCCTCTACCATTAACAAATGGTTCAGCCCACAGCGTGGCGCCGCTATATTTCTTGTTGTCAGTAGCAACCGATGCCTATTATTGTTCCAGAGCACTTTTTGAACAACACCGTGGATTTCACACAGCTGGTTGGTTATGACACTGTGGAAATGGACTGAAGGTGAGTGTTATTAACTCTCAGTGCGCTGCGAATCACATGACTGATTTCAGCTGACATAGCAACAAGCTGCAGCCGCGCTGAGTCTCTATTCCTTCTTGTGTTGAACGTTCGGACTTCCTATTTTTACATTTTAATGACAGGTGACTAAACCCAGAGTTAGGATGAAATATATACAAAAGCTTTGCTTTTTCCTGAATACTATTGTCACACAAAGAGTAAAGAAAGAAAAAAGGCAACACGTGAGATTTAGTTGTTTAGGACGAAGTTTTGGGAGTGATGGCAGCGAGTGAGAGAGTTTTGAGATGTTTAGCATGGAGTGTGTAGTCAGCGTGTTGTGTGTGTGTTGTGTGTCAGTGAGGGCACTAATGAATAATAATAATAATAATAATGGATACTTTATTGATCCCCATGGGGAAATTACTTGTTTTTCTCTGCATTTGACCCATTCACTCAGTGAAGCAGTGGGCAGCCCACTAAGCAGGCGCCCGGGGAGCAGTGTGTAGGGACGGTACCTTGCTCAGGGGTACCTCAGGGTAGCCGTTAAGTGGATTCGAACCGCCGACCTTCCGATCATGGGGCGACCACTTTACCTACTGAGCTATCCCTGCCCCCCAAAAATAAGTTGTTTGGTTATTTTGTCCGTCTGTTAGTTCACACAGTGTTTCTTCGTGCGAGGTGAGGAACTCTTCGTCCAACCCGCTGCTGTGCCCGCACGATCTGACTCCCCCTCTCACTCTCTGCTGTGGTATGATAGACGACGTCACGAAGAGGAGAGTTCTGGGTTTTTTGTGAATGTGACAAAGGCTGCAGTGCAAACACTGTCTCCAGGTGGAAACAGGAGCAGTGATGCACGTCCTGCTGTCAGGCCTGCAGCTTTGTCCCTGTGCTGTTCTCTGTCTCGTGGCCACAAACTCATTTTCTTCACTGACACCAATGATTCGTGCGGCATCTTATTGTGACACCTGCTTGTTCTCTCATTGTAGTTTCAGTAGTTTTAAATGTTTGTACTAAGACACGCCGGACGCACTGACTTTTAGATAAATAGTTTTTAAAATGTGACAGTTTATATTTGCATTTCAACTTTAGTAAAATTATTCACTAAACATATTTGTGGTTTTTACAGTAAAGCGAATATAACTACGACTAGGATTTGATGTTTTTGTGTGATTTCAGATCAGTTGTGTTACTACAGCTGAATGATACCAAACAAGGCGAGGTAACAAAAGATGTAAGGGTGAAACACAAAGTAGTGAAAAGTGTGCGGTTATGTCGTGCTCCCCAGAGGGTGAACCCAACAAATCATGAAAAATGAGCTTTTTGTTCATGACGGTGCAGATTTCTGACATTTTGTGTAAATTTAAGCAACAATCAGATTTTTCTAACAAAGTGTGAAGCTTCAGTTAGACTTGTGTTTGTAAATGAACCGCCCCATGTTGTGTAGCTTTACTGGGCTACATATTTATTTATTATACAGGCTACACAGTACTTAACATTCAAACTCACACGTGTAACTGAGGTGTTTCATTATGTGGGCTAAAGAAAATAATTCAGTTACACAAACGTGCAGATTCAGTGCATGTGAACCATTGTAACCATATGTAACATATGTGTTTAAAAAGGCTTTGATTTGACCCCACCCCATTTCATTTCCATGCCAGCCTAAGAAAATGTCTCTAGATCCACCCGTGCTTCATAATAATTCAATAAAATCCACGTTCTTCATCTGCATCTCTGCAAACACTTAGCAGCATTACTAAAGCCAAAACACGTCTAAAGTAACAGGTCACAGTAACAACAAAAAGGCTGATCAGCAGCAGGAGGAGAGTCTGAGCACCAATCCAGGCCTAACATTCCTGAGAAGCACGAACACGCCAAAGTGAAAGGGTGACCTGACTGTCAGGTTCAGGAAGGAGGCGACCTGTACGGATACAACCTGCAAATAGAAAACCTGTTTACACCTGTGTGATGTAATGACCTGCAGTGTGAGGGAATGAAGGACCTACCAGCAACGCAGGAGAGGGAGGCAGTTCAAGCAAAGTGAAAGTGAAGCAGCTCAGAGGCAGCGTGCTGTGTGCAGGAAAGACAAAGGACCCACAATGCAGAACAGAGAGTTAACTTAGGACGCAGCTTTATTGCGAGGGAAACTCCTCATTACAATAGACGTGACAAAAACAAACCAAAACTTCAAATGCAGAACTGGGGAACAGGCACCTAGAAACTAAGAATACTTGGGCCACGAAGGGAGGAGACGCAGCACAAAGAGGGCACAATGTGACGAAGAGCATAGGAAGAAGCAGACACTAAATACAAGTGGAGAACAGGGCAAAGAGGAAACACCTGGGAACACGGCCGGCACAGACAAAACAGGGAAGAGCAAAACAGACGGGAGACTAACAAAGTAAAACAGGAAGTACACAGAGATGCAGACTGACTGAATACAGACTAACAATGACATCATAATGAAATTGACTACTAATAATAATACATACCAGAAAACATTCGGTCACCGACCCAGGACTGCGACACTCATACCTGTGACAGGTAACCAGTTGAGCAGGAAATAAGGCATGGCCTCTCAACTCCTCCTTCTGATTCTTATTCAGCTGGGTCTTCAAAAGAGTTCCTGTCGGATTTCTCAGACTTTTTCTCTGATTTAGTGCTCAGCTCAGGTAGAATAATTATTGTGGGTGATTTTAACATCCATGAAAATGATCAGACAGGAGAGGGTTTTCAGGAAACACTGTTAAATGTTCAGTTTCTATGCCACGTATTAAAACAAGATCTAGAGTGTGATTAAAGTGGTGGGTGGGTTCTTTTACAGTCTAATAACAGACTAAATGCCATGTTGAGGCTGTCATTCTTAGCATCTACATGGATGTTAAAATCACCCACAATAATTATTTTATCTGAGCTGCAGTGACCAACGTTCCCTCTAATGTTTCACGTGTCTGAACACACAAACTCCCTGAGCGGTCCTTGGACCACTGTGAGCGACAGCAGACGTGCACTGTGGTCACGCCAGCATCGAATCATCCAAGTTACATGTTTTATTAAACTAATCAAATTACAGCATTTATGTTAGACTACTTTTAATTAACTGCTTTAGCCCACTTACAATGAAAATTTTAAAAAATTTGGGAGACCACCAGGGGGACGTAAGGAAGATGGCAGCATAAGCTTGCAGCTCCCGGTCAAAACTCGAAAGAAAACCAGAATTCGAATATTTCCACCGCTAAACCGTGTAATAAATGCCATGGAAGGTGGAAGAAGGTCAAAAAGACAAGGAAACATTAAGGACTTTGTGAAACAAGCGGAGCTGGCAAGAGGAGGCAGCGCAGACATGTCCGAGAACAGCGTGCAAGGCGAGCAGATGGAAGGAGATGCAGCTAGCCACCCTCACGCAGACTTCCAGGACATCATTAAGGAAATTCACTCACTTAAAGCCGAGTTTAAAACTGAGTTTGCCACGTTTAAGAAAGACATCACACAAGAAATGAAGGACGAATTCGACAGTTTCAAGAAAGACATACAGATGGACAATGACTCACAACATCCACCGAAGCACCTCAGGAGTTGAATTTTCTTCAATGTCCAAGTCCGTCACCTGATCCTAACCCCGCTCAGCATTTCACTCTGAACTTTGGACAGAAAGGCCACAAACAAACATCAGCTGCAGGTTGGTGCAGTAAAGCTGTGGCAGAGCATTAAACAGCAGGAAACCAGCATTCAGGCTGTCAGTGCCAGCAAAGGGTTTGGAATAAAGTAATAGAAACAATCATTTTATTTTCAGTTACTTCATTTGTCCAAATTCTTTAGAGCCTCTAAAACAAAGGGATTGTGCTAACAGTACTCCAGTTTCTCCCATTTTTAATCCGTTTGTCCAACCCACTGAATTAAAGCTGAAAGGCTGCACTTCAGCTACATCTGACTGGTTTCATGTCACTGTGCTAATGTCCATTAGAAAATAAGTCTCTATACAAATATTTATGGAGCTCCAGAAGTGGAGGCTGCTGAGGGGGCACTACTGCACAAAGCGGCGAGCAGTGAAGCAGCTCGTGTTGCTGAGACGTGCCCGTCAGTCCACCACAGGAGGTTTTTGTAAAGCTTTTATTTTGATATTTTCTTTGACCAGTAAATTTGCATATTAGCTAAATATTTAGTTCCCCGTAACATTTAGATTTAAATATAAAAAGGTACAAATTTTGTCCTAAATGTGTCATAAAATTTCAGCATATTTTAGTTACAGTCTAGAAATCCACGTCAGTAAATCCTTTCATACGTGCAGGTTGAGCTCTTTCTGCTGATGTGATGAAACCTGTTTACGAGCAGCAGCGTGGAAACTCCGGCTCATCTGCCAAGAGACAAACAGCAGAGATAACTGAGTCCAAGCAGGGAGTCTGTCAGGACTATCAAACGTCTCTCTGAGCTGTGACGGGACAAATGTCCACGATGGGTTCCTTCAAAGTGCTCCTCTGTGCGCTGACTCTGACGGCCCTGACCGTGGACTCCTCGTCTGGTAAAAAGTTTTAATGTTGTGGTGAGGTTTAAAAGCAGCTGCGTGGCTGGTTGTACAGAACACAGATTACATCAAACTAACAGCGTTTCCTTCTGACAGGAGGATACAGCAACTACGACCTGTCGGGTCAGCAGCTCACAGATCTCTACAACTCTCCAGTGTACAAAGCTGAATGGATGGTCCGACCGCTTGGATCCAGTCCACGTTTGGACCGCTCAGCCACACCGGCGTCAGGGCAGGCTACACGCTCACCGTATTTATTTAAAAACCTGCTGCTTTCACTACCGCTGATGTCCATCTGGAATCCACCGTCGCCGCAGAAGAAGACGCTGCCTGAGATTCCTTCAGTTTTCTTCAGTTCCACTTTGCAGCAGCTCCTGCTGACGGCTGCAGTGATGGGTCATCATACCTGAGCCCAGACTGGTTTTTATGTTTCCAGGCTAGAAACGTTTTTAACCTTTGCTACAAAACAAAGACAAACCACGGCCTGGCCGAAGCTTTGACATCACAACTCTTTGCTATTCTTTGAAAAGGCTCAGATTGCGTCCAACTGTCGCATTTCTTACTCTGTCCAGGCTCCGCTGCACTTCCTACATCCTCAGATTCGTTCCTTTGCTTCCTTGAGTTCACAGATGCGCTTTGACAGCTCGAATCTGGGACTCTCAGATGTTTGATGAGCGCAGCGTCAGACTCGTTACGTTTTCTCTTCCCTCAGAGTGACGCTCGCTGATGGAGCTCAGTGGCTGATCCACAAAGGTCAGGACTACGGCATCTCCTCTGACACGGTGGTGACCAGCGCTCGGCACATGAGCTCAGCCTGGAAGGTAAGTCAGAGTTTGAACTGAAGCTTTGAGCCAGACATTTTTGAAAGAGTGATGAGTTGCTGAACATAAAGATATTTCCTCTGTGGAGTAAAATGTGTGTTTCAGTGAATGATGAGCAGTATGGAGGCAGAATGAAGCACTAAAGTGTGCGTTCCCTGCAGCCCGTGTTTCACCTGAGCAGACAGTTTAACGGGAGGAAGAAAGTTGCTGCTTTTGTGAAACGTGGAGGACAAACCTACAACGCCCTCTTCAACTGCCACGTAGCTTCTATTACAATGATGCTGCAGTAAACCTGATTTCTTCATGATACAGGTGAAAGCTCCCAGACAGCGTCACAGGTGGATGTTGTTGTTCCAGCGTTCACACAGTCCGCTTCATGAACTCAAACTTCACTGAATCTGCATCTGAACGACCACACGGTGTAAGATGTCATGTGCTGTTCTCAGTTTACTACCTGGTAAAGATCCTGATACATTAAATCTGTGCAGTTTTAACGAAGACTACACACAGCCTGCAGCGCCCCCTGGTGTTTGTTTCTAAGTTCAGACATGCCCATTATGATAAACTCCTCAGAGCAGCGGTGGGCAACTCCAGGCCCCAAGGGCCGGTGTCCTGCAGGTTTTAGATCGCACCCTGGGTCAACACACCTGAATCACATGATTAGCTCATTAGCAGGCCTCTGGAGAACTTCAGGAAATGCTGAGGAGTCATTTCGCCCTTTAAATCAGCTGTGATGGATCAAGGACACATCTAACACCTGCAGGACGCGGCACTCGAGGCCTGCAGTTGCCTACTGCTGCCTTAGAGCAACATACGTCCCAATCACTGCGTAACAACACATCAGTGTCATAAATAAAACATTAATGCTAAACCAGTTTCCGTCTGTGTGTGCACGTGTTTCCGTTCAGTCTTTTAGTATTCTGACTCTGTTGTCTCTGCACTGTATTCGTGTTCACAGGCTTTGAATCATTCATGACGTAAATCCAAACGAGCTCATTAATGTCACGAGAGCAAACCAACATTTCAAATCAAACACTTCCTGTGTGTCGGTGTGAACGTGGCGGTAAACATTCACCCGGAGACCTTTTGAAGCCTCTTTAGTTCTTCGTGAAGTGAAGCTCTGCAAACTCTCCCACGGGGCTCAGATTCTTCTGCAGTCACGTCACGGACGCCAACACTTCAGAGACGCTGACGTCGGCCTGAAGAGCAAACTGATTATTGTGCAGATTGCCGTGAAACGCCCGCAGCAGACGATGGGAATTGGCAGGGATCCCTCTGAACGGGACATCCCATAATGAGTGAGGTCAGGCTCCGGTGTGAAAGAAGCGATGGTCGTGTGGTGCGACGGCCTCGGTTGGTCAGCAGGCGCAGAAAGCCTCTGACGTCACACATCTGAGGAATCTCCGCTCGTGCAAACACACACACGCCGAGGATGCATCCTTACATCCTTACCGTGTGCAGACGCAGGAGTCCTGCACATCAGACTCGACAGAGCTGCTCGTCTATGACTCCAATGGAGCGTCTCTAAACACAGCACGCTGTCCTACATACACATAATTATATGTTCGTTCATCTTTGCCTCCAGGAAAGATCAGAAGACTGTCATGAATGTAAAACGCTCTGGTCCTGTGAGCCCAGCTGATGCTGCTCGTTGAACCTCCACGTGGAACAGATGTCCACTTTTCAAATTCAGAAAACCTTTGAATTTTCTTTTCCTTACAGGCGTTAGAGGAGACATATTCCTTATTTCTTTCAAATAAATATTAAAAATGTTTCATTCTATGATAAAAACACTGAGGCAGCAAACTATCTCTGTAAGCCAAACGCTTCAAGTGTTTTTCCTACTGTCACAGATTTCCTGACACAGTCATCTTCTACAGCACAGGCGTCCAACTCAGCCTCAGGGCCGGAGTCCTGCAGCTGTTAGACGAGTCCTTGATCCATCACAGCTGATTTAACGGCTAAACGAGCTCCTCAACATGTCCTGAAGTGCTCCAGAGGCCTGCTAATGAACTAATCATGTGAATCGGGTGTGTTGGCCCAGGGTGATATTAAAACCTGCAGGACACCGGCCCTCGACACCCCTGTTCTACAGGCACTGAGCACCCACAGAGCACACGTAGCCCCTCAGCAGGCTTCCACAAGCTTCCCAATCAAAAGAAAGCAGGCAGGGTGTTGGAGTCAAGTTGTTAATTGTTGTCATTGTGTTTCTTAAATTTGTAAGTCTTAGTTTAAACTATATGATCAAAGACATTCCTTTGATCCTGACCACCTCCCCCAGCTACTCTGGTGCTGGGGGAGGCTTTCTTAGGCAGATCTGTTTCCTGTGTGGTAAGCTTCCTGCTTTTATGGTCCTTCTGTGATCAGCAGGTCACACAAACGCACAACCATGACACACACACACACACACACACACACACACACACACACACACACACACACAGCCTTATCTTTTAGAACCATAGGGGGGTTTATGAGGGGAGGTGCTTGTGTTTACTGTTGTGTAACTGTTTTCAGTAAACAGCTGTGAGGAAGGCTCCTCTCTGAAGAAGTTGGGTTGAGTCGGGTGAGGAGCGTTGAGCTCCAAGAGCCTGTTCCAACCAGCCTTCCCTTGCTAGCAAGTAAAATCGATCGATCGCTGATTGTGTTGTTGTTGAGAATAAGTTTCTAAACCAGTGGGGCCTGTGGAGGCGCAGACCCACCACAGGGGAAGGGAGGGTCTAAAGAGAGCTGGTGTCAGACAGATGAGCTGATCTAAGAAGAGTAAGGAAAAGCATCTGGAGTCTAAGAGTGGAAATGGAGCCGCAAATGACAGGAAGGAAACGACGACTGCGTTCTGTAGAAATCTCTATTTTAATGCAGTCAACAGAAATAAAAGGAAAACAAATTCAGATGTGATTAAAGGAGCATATTTACAAAAAGTCTCAGAGATTAAATCTGTTTTTTTAAACACAAGGAATAATTTTCTGTCATTTGCACATTTCATAAAACATACAAACGTCCAAAGAAACGCGTCTTCATTTTCACTGTGCGCCGGTGACCAGCAGGGGTCATGTGACCTGCCTGAACAAACCCCTGTGAGGCCCGTCCGTGCGATGGAGCTCACAGGTGACGATGTCGCGTCTCTTTCAAATCCTGTTTTCGGCGTCGCTCTTCCTCTCGGTGTAAAGCCCCCCCCCCCTCCTGCTTCTTCCCTTTTTTCTCGCCTCAGTGGTTCAGGATCATAGGTGGAAGTTTGATGCAGAAACAAAGTGTTTCCCCCCTCGAGGAAAGCGAAAGTTCAGACTCTCCTCTCGAGGCAGCTGGCAGAGACACGCCCTCGGTCTCAGTGTGTCTCAGGCGAGCGTCTGCAGGGTCTGGTAGCCTCTCCTCTTCTGCGCTCGCAGCAGAGGCGTCTGAGTGTCCGCGTCTCGAGACGAAAACGTCCTGCGGGCTCGCCGCAGGTACACGCGAATCCATCCGTAGACCAGACAGTTAAAGAAGCCCTGAGAGGCCGAGGTTAACGCCTGAGGACACAAGACACGCTCGGGTCACTGCACGAAAGACACGTGAAACAACCTGAGAGAGGCGTGTGACTACGACAAAAAGAACCACAACGATGAGCCTGAGATATCCTACGTGATGACTCGCACAGAAAGCAACAAAAGACCAGTGAAGCAGTCGAGACGGCACAAAAAGGAAGCTTAATGAGACATAGTTACACAAAGAGAACATTCAAAGACCACAAAATGAGCCCGACACACAAATTCAACCACAAAATGTTCGACTGCTGTCAAAAGATCCAAATCAAACAAACTGTTCAACAGGAAAAGACGACACGCCACCAAAAACAGGCTGAACGAGCTCAGAGCGTAAACGCCGTCGTGTTTCTCTGGTACCGACTCACCTGCAGGATGTACAGCACCACCCCGGCTTTGCCCTGGCACGCCGCGGGATCCGCCACTCGCAGAAACGCCAGGATCACCGCTGAGGAAACAACACGACAAACAAAGACACGCTGAAACCTCGCTGACTGCGTCTGTCGCCAACAAGAACCAATCAGAGTCCGCGCCGAACAAACCTGGACCCCAGCAGAAGACGAAGACCAGCGGGTACAGGACCATCCTCCGGTCCATCACGCTGAACGAGGCCCGCTGCTCGCTGCCCAGGTAACCGTTAGAGGTCACGATGCGCCTGTAAATACAGCGCGCTTTGACCACGAGGACCTGCGGGGGGGGAGAGGGGAGGTCACCTCCACGTGATGTTCGTAGAATAAGACGCGTCTGTGCGACGAGCGTGAACTCACCGTGATGCTGAGGAGGGTGACGAGCACGGTGATGAGGAAGACGGTGATGTGGTAGGTGTGCAGGTACAGGCAGCTTCGGCTCATCGGCTGCTCGTCCGACATCAGGAACAGCGCTCCGGTGTGCATCATCAGACACCTGGTCGGATGTGGAAAAAAGCCCACTGAGCTTCTGCGTGGAAGCAATCGGTGGATTTGCTCGCGGCGTGAACACTTTGTGTTCTGGCCTCACCTGTAGGGTTCGGTAAGGTTGGCCTGACAGTGGCTGATGTTCCCCTCTATGATTACCGGCAGCATCAGCAGCACAGGAAGCAGACTGCAGACACACAGAGCAGGACACACTGTTATCAGTACCACCGTGTGTGTGTTTGCATGCATCCACAGAGTGAGGCTTTGGTGCTCACTCACCATGAAACCAGAGCAACGATTTTACCCGCCGTGCTCACTCGGTTGGAAACCTGCACAAGGATGCAAAATATCACATCAGAATGTATTTATAGAGCACATGTTAAAACAACAGTGTTGACCACAGTGCTTCACAGTAAAAGCATGAGACAGGCGACAACAACAAGCTAGAACAGCCAACTCGTTAGAACCAACAGCCACAGTACAAAGATACGTTTCAGGACGTGATTTAAAAGACTGGATCGACTCGGCGGTACGAACATGAACAGGGAGGTTATTCCAGAGTCTGGGTGCCACGGTTGCAACGGCCCGGTCACCGAGACCTAGGTTGTGCTGGGAGCCTGTGATTGGCCGATCTAAGTGTTCAGCGAGAGAGCTGGATGCTAAATTATTCAGAATTTTAAAAGCGAACAAAAGAATTTTAAAATCTATGCGATATTTAACAGGGAGCCAATGTAGTTTGGCTAAAATTGGAGTGATGCGTTCGTAGATTCTCGTAGCTGTTAAGAGACGCGCAGCTGCATTTTGAATTAACTGAAGCTGGTAAAGAGAAGAGTGTTGGAGGCCCGAGTAGAGCAGTTACAGTCGTCCAGTCTGGATGTGTGCATAAGCTTTTCAAGGCCCTTTAAAATCATTTTAAAGCCTCATGTTTACTGAGACAAACAAAGCTGTTCATGCTGCACCGAAGTGATCAGGTACCAGATCAAAACTATTTTGAAGCATCAGGACCAAACATGGGGAGGTCTGTGCCCCGTCAGGACACTGGAGCATCTTTTTATCCTCTTAGGTTTCCCCACCATTCTACTTTTACCGAGCGTCTGGGAGCTGTGGGCCGCGCAGAGTTTGACCCTGTCAGGTTTGCCCTTTGTGTTATTCTAAAGCTTTATGAGCTGCAAACAAAACCCTGAAAGCTTTGTTTACTACCTGTTGTGTGTGTTTTGCTGCCCTGGCAGCTGGACAGATGTGTCTGTACCTGTACAGAGTATCCATCCATGCAGCTGCAGTACTTCTCCTTGATTCCTTTGTAGAGGTTCCAAATGTAGTAGAGGGTGTAGAAGAAGGAGGCCATGTAGAAAACCTGAAACAGAGTTTGTGATGAGCCAAATCCTCGCTCACGTTCGCTGCGCTGATTTTCTAAACAGGTCACCTGACACCCCGCCCCCTTTTCAGACTTTAATAGAGCGCGAGAGCCAAAAGGGGCAGCTGACCCGGGGTTGTTGCTCTGAGTGGGAGATGTGGGTCAGGAATGTTTTTCTGCTTCCAGGCTGTGTTCTGTCCTGGTTCTGCTGCTCCATTTCATCCCAGAATGACCCAGTTCAGGATCTGGACCTGGTCATCTGGGCCAGAATAGCTCACTCGATAGATATTTGGCAACAGAGACATCAGCTGTGTCCCAAAACGTCGGCCGCATCCTTCGGAGGACCCGGCCTTCGCGGTCTACGTGGGCCGGGTCCTTCGAAGACCGAGAAGGCCGGAAGTGCGAGACGGTGAAATGGGACGGTCTCGCCTTCAGATCAGCGTCAGCGCTGTGTGGGTGGAGTTTAATAAACTCCACGTCTGCTCCTTGCTGTCTAAAATATAACAGGACACTGGAGTAAACTCTCGACGTCTCACACTTCTGTTTAATCAGTTTTCTGTTTGACGTTTATTCAGCTGTGTGAAAATCCCGGAGGAACCAACCCGATGGATTAATAAAGTTTTATTTAATCTAATAATCTAATAACTTTGATCTCAGCCAAACGATTTACTCCGGAACAAATAAAACACAGAAAAAAGGAAAGTTCTCCGAGTGACTTCAATATCATGTTTAACCTGAGTAGCGACAGAGCGGGGGTCTGAAAACGATGAAGCCGGGAGTCCGCCGCTCTCGCCGGCTGGAGTGACCATTGAACCCCCCGGCTAGCTATCGAGCTGGTGGGTAACAGACGTCTCCGAAAACGTC
Organism: Astatotilapia calliptera; assembly: GCF_964374335.1. Lineage (NCBI taxonomy): Eukaryota > Metazoa > Chordata > Actinopteri > Cichliformes > Cichlidae > Astatotilapia > Astatotilapia calliptera. The sequence continues at coordinate 38,237,335 of NC_137432.1, read as the reverse complement.
GGCGCACTTTTGCAAATATGCGATGTCTTGATAAACCGAGCAGATATTTGAAGTTTACAAAGCTACTTTCTCGCCTGGAAATATGCTAAAAGTTTATTTTGTGACCCAGAAAGATAATAAGAGTAATTTTAAAACTTAGCAGCAGCCGCCATTGTTGGCAGCTGAAATTTGGCTGGGCCGCGCTATGAATTCTGGGATATGGTGTGCCACGAAGGACACACCCGACCCATCCTTCAAATTCGGGGAAATGAAGGACGCATTTGAAGGAGTCGACGAATTGGGACAGCCTTCGTCGCCTGGCTGTGACGTGATCGGCCTTCAAACGCGGCCTCCGGAGGATGCAGCCGACGTTTTGGGACACAGCTGTCATTTACCCGCTCGTCCTCAGGTGCTGGATTGGTTGTCATAGAAACAGAGGTAAAACCGCACCCAGTTTTATTTGATGTAAACGGGACTGAACGAGCTGGATGAGTCACTGATGATGAAACATTTAGAGGAGAGAAGCTCAGCAGGTTACGATCCGGACGAGACGCAGCTCAGCTCTGCAGCTCTCCCAGTTTCTCTTTAGTTTTGTTTCCTTGGAGCTGATTGAATTTATTTTTGTTTCTCTTTCAATTTTTCATCACGATTGCTGCCCCGACCTTTCTCCTGCCACTTCCTTTTTTCGGTGATTTGCCCTTTAGCACAAATCCTCTTGGTAAACTTACTCTTGTGTGGTTAAAAAACTCTTTTCTGATAACTATGGATATAATCTGATGACTGCTTTTAGCTGTAAATGTGCTCCACGTGTTAAACATTTGACTTTATTGTGTGAAAGTTCTTGTTTTTTTGGTTCTTGGAACATGCTATTTCAGTTGTGTGTGAGGTCGACTTTGGCTGACTTCTCAGGAAACACTTTGCTTTGAGAATATGGAAATCCCTCGGCAGCTCCACGCTTCACTCTGAAAACTTTCCCCTGAAACAAAGTAAAGAGAACAAAGGCGGAGCTTGGTTTTGAACATGTTGGGGTCACGTGATGAAGGTGGAAGTGTTACCAGTGTGGTCTGACCACCGCGCTGGAATCACCTAACCCATCTGGAAAATCGTGTGTGGCGTCGTGTTGTCAGAGCTGCTGCTCCGTCAGATCGGAGTTCGTGCCAGCGATCGGTCTCTGTTTATTTTATTTTAGTAGCTTTATCAATAAAGTTGGCCTGGGGTCCGCACACACACAAACCCTCGGGACCCTCGGGACTTTCAGTTTGATTGTACTCCGTGGGTCACCTTGTCTTACAGTATAACCACAGCAGTCCAGTGTAGTGTTGTTTCACCTGTTCCACGATGTGCAGGTAGTAACAGTGCGTGCTCCGGCTTGTGCAGTCTTTAAAGAACAGGATGGAGCCGATCAGCCAGCACACGGCGAGCAGCAGGTCTGCGACGCTGAGCAGCATCAGAGGCTGCAGCTGCGCACACACACACACACACACACACACACACACACACACACACACACACACACACACACACACACACACACACACACACACACACACACACACACACACACACACACAGGGATTACAGCGTGCTGAGAAAGGATTTTAAAAGCTGGACGGAGGACGGAGCGAGGCTAATGTAGATGACCAGCAGGGGGCGACTCCTGGTTGTAGAGGCAAGTCTGATTGGACAGAAGCTTAGGAGAAAACGAGTCTCCTGTTCACCTGAAGACCTTTCTGGTGGGTTTCGCGTCTCACTCAATAAACACGACGGCGGTTTTATGAACCTCATTAGGACTCGAGAAGGGCGGGGCTTCTTTGTGGCTGATCGGGTGTCTTTGTCCTACTTAGAGACTCTTCTGTATAAAACGATGAGTGCACCCAGCGGTTACGTAATGTTTTCATTCTTATCCACATGAAGGTTAGAAAGCAGAACTGAATGTAAACATGTGAATGACAGTACATCTTTACATCTGAGTGTCCTAAAGTGATGCCTCTGCGCCGGGGAAATCTGACCTCGTTGCAGCGTTGAACAATAGGCACAGTGTCAGCGTTCAGCCCCCTCTCATCACGCCTAGTTTCAAATCAGCGGCTCGGGCTGAGGTTTGGAAAAGAGAACTCGATAACACAAAGGGTGATTTCACAGCGGCCACGTCCAGCTTTTATAAGCACTTCCTCTTAATTATTTTAACTTTAAAGTTCAGACCACAGTTTATCTCACACAGTTTGTGCAAAGCGTCAGAGAACAGAGAAGCGGCTGACCTCGGGCTTCCGGCTGAGTCCCCGTAACATCAGGCAGCAGATGATGGAGCCTGAACCCAGAATGCTGCAAACACAAACACACATGATGAGTGGAACCTCACTGGAAGAGCTCGGTGTTTAATAAAGATGGCGTGAAAGAAAAACAGCTGATTGGAACTGCGCCTGCCTCTATTGTCTGAGCGCTGTGACCTCTGACCCCTCAGGTCTTTCCCACTGGTCCCACACTGGGTAAATGAACCAGCAATAAAAGCCTAATGTGCTCTGACGCAGCCCATTACAAACAAGCCTCTGTACAGGAACGTCCAACAGTCCGGCCGAGACGACGACTCGGATTATTAAAAATGCAGGATTTCAGAGTTTTACAGTAAAAAACAGCGTGTAGGTGTTCAGGTTTTAGACAGTAGCTCTGTGGGTCACCTACTCAGTTTGCCTACGTTACATATCAAAAGGTCAAATGTATGTGTCACTAAAATGTAGTTAGAGTATCTTGACTTTCCCAGTCATGTTTCCAGTTTTACTCCTGATAAAAACAGTAATGACGACAGTTACTGCTGCTGAACTTGACTGAAGTCAAATAAGCTCTAAATTACTCATGAATGGCTTTTCTTTACTTTCCAGCTGTGCCTGTGGAGGATGAAGACACTGACCTGAGCACAGCCATGACGAGCTGGATCCAACTGACCACGACGTACACCTGCAGGGAAACAGGCAGGCGGTCAGCAGGCTGACACACACAGACACACACTGAGGTGTCTGCACACGCGCACACACTGCAAACTTCACATTTCTTCACGATGAAGCACAAACATCAAACGCTCTTTTGTTACTTATTCGAGCTCTTAGAGCTGCGTGACTCTTAAAGCGATTGTGCTTTAATCGATGCTGCAGTGAGTGTTCGTCTCTCGGTGAGGTCAGTTAACATCAGCTGCAGATGTGGGAGTGAAAGTGTTAAAAATAGAGACAAACAAACTGTGGGGGAAACACAAAAAACCCCAGAGGAAGTTCAGAAATTCACTCCGAGAGGAGAAAAAGGAAACCGTTGTAGTCTCATTATTACTTCTTTTTAAGATGTCAGTTTAACCGTCTTACACCGATGAGGGTTGAAATTCAGTTTTCAACACACAAAAAGACCAACAAGATAACGGCGAGTGCGCACAACCCTCAAAGTGCCCGCTGACCGCGGCCTCCTCCTACACAGAATAAAACTAAACACGGTCCAAACATCACAAACTGCAGTTCCTCTGACGTCCAGCAGAGGCTGCAGCAGTGACGTTACCGTGGTAACCTCACTGCTAAGTGTAATTCGCAGATTTATCTGGACGTTAGTGAGCAGCAGTTAGCAGGTGACAGCTTTCAACATTCACGAAAGTCATTTTATCTGACGCTCTCACACTCCGATGGACGCGTCACATAACTCGGGGAATAGACCCTGTGCACGAGAAAATGCTAACTTCCTGTTTTAAGAATCACCCATCTTTTAAATACAGTCTGTGAGAATACATCAAAGTATAAATATGAATAAAATGTTTTAAGTAAATGTTTATATTTACTTTATATAAATATAATACATATAATATATATTTAATTATGATCAAGATCAATAGACATTTTAAAATAAACAAATCCATGATTATGTACAAGAGAATAAATACATATAAATATGACTCATCATGGAACTCTTCATACAGCGACCCTGTTTCTCATCACTGAGTCTGTCTCTAATGAGTTGTGCACCAAATGAAGAGTGAGAGGAACCCAGTGTGTGTTTATGATGACTGCTTTCTCTGCTTCTGCATTAAACCATCAGGTTATTATTGTTCAGCGGTGAGCGCGAGCACTTCAAAGCTTTTATTGGAAGTGAAATTTGTGAATTTATTTCACTTCCTTCAGTGAGAGATGCTCGATTTAGTGCAGCAGCACAAAAGTACGAGCTGATTGTTTTACTGGACTTTTGGCAGATGTTGAACTGACGGAGTCTCCGAGTGCAGACGGAACAAACCGAGACTCACCACAGAAAACAAGCCGAACACATCCTGGACGTGGCTCAGAGTAAATCACACTTGGATGGTCTGTTCACACAGAGTAGCAGCGCGGTGTACTGTCCCTTTAAGGCACAGAACGAGTTGCGGCATCACGCGTCTACATCAATATAATCTAAGTATGGAAAACAGCTTATCTTTATTCATGCAGCACCAAATCACGACTGTTGTTGTTTATTGTTATTGTATTGTTGTAGATCCCACAATAACACATAGTTCGAGTTTATTTCCACGTCACACCGTTTATCCAGCCGCATGTAAAGCTGCTGAGCTCGTTAAAGTGCTTGAATGTGCGCAGTGATTCTGAGAGCACAGGAGGTGCTGATCGCGATGAGCTCACCTGCGTCCAGTCCTCGGCTCCGGTGGTGTTTGCTGCTGTGTGGTTGGTCATAATCATCTCGTCTGAAGACATCAGAAACTCTCTGAGCATTTCAGATAATCAAGCTGAAGGTGAGAAGGTCACGTGATCGTGCCTGGTCCTGGAGCGGTCAGCTGAGCCTCCCGTAGGCTGTCGGGACCAGCTTTTATCCTGCGGGATGGCACGGTATCCGCTGACCCCGCCCCCGGGGCTCTGACCACGCCCCCTGCCCGTGAGGGGAATACCCACCTGCCTGACGACGCCGCAGCTTCGCTTTTATTAAATTGAATAAATAATTAAATGAAGACGCAGCAGCTGTGAGTACTTCTACTCCAGTACTTGTGTGATATGCTCAGTATTTTCAGTTACTTATACTTTATGTATTAGCTCAGGACTCCTGAGGGAACTGCTGATCTTTTTCCCTGTCCCGTTTGGATCGTTAGCCATCAGAACTATTCCCTGAAGAAAGATGCCAAGCGGATCATCATGGCCGTGCCATGTTGGTCCATTTGATTGACCTTTATTATAATTATGTATTTATTTTATTCAGGGAGAGTGGTGAGGGGAGATAAGCCTCCATACCTCGGAGAGCCTGAGATGTTCCCAGAGAGGTGGAGTCTAAGACCCAACCTGACATATAGACGAACAGGCGCACGCAGACACAAACATGCATTCCCACCCCCATATACACATAAACAGATCCTCGGCGCTCACCTGACATGGAGACAGACACTCCCCAAACTTTCTCTACATCCCAGGTGCCACAAAGGGGCAAACCGTACCTAGACCCAGGAGATGTAACCCTTTTCCCTGAAGTGGAGACAAGCAGACCGCCCCCTTATCTCCATTAGCAGGTAGGCCCCGCATCCCAGACCCCAATCTGACGGCCAGCACCTCCTCCCAGCCCCGACGGTTAACAGAGAACAGGGGTGAGTGAAGACACTGATATGTAGTGTTGCTGCGTGCTGTTCTAAAGTGCATTTAAAACACAGGAGCGCATGGTCAATGCTCCCTCTAAGCTGCGCGCGTGCGCAATTGCGCACTGCTGGCACGTCTCTGCGCACAAAAAATCCAACCTGAATTGAAACTTAAACTTTAACAATCCTGTTCTGCAGTGTTAGTCAGTGACTGGCTGCTCCCGTATGGGATCAGAACGATGCCACCTTATCCCAAAGTCCAGCCAATGATGCGATTCACATTCGTATATACGCAGCCAATCAACATCGCTGACAGGCTATGACAGCGTCCTTATGTGCGACACCGGTGTTTTAGCAAAGCGGCTGATGTGTATGGAACGCCAGGACTGCCATAATGAATTAATTAAATACACCATTAAATAATTAATTAAATGTGGCAATAATTAATTAAAATTGGAATTAATTAATTAAATAAATAGTTATGATATATGTAATTAATTAATTATTGACACATTTAATTAATTATTTATGTATTTCACGTTTTAATTAATTATTGACACATTTAATTAATTAATTATTGACATATTTAATTAATTATTTATGTATTTCACATTTTAATTAATTATTGACACATTTAATTAATTATTGACACATTTAATTAATTATTGACACATTTAATTAATTATTTAATGATATATTTATTTATTTCATTTTGGCAGTCCTGACGCCTGGCTCTCATCATGAAATAATTTTATCTGTCAGCCTCACCCATCAAACTCAGGGGGCGGGGTTAACGCTGATCGAGTCAAAACCATTGCTTTGGCCTGGTGGCCATTGTTTCTAGCACACAACAACCGGCATGTGGAAGCTAACAGAACTGAGCTTTGAAAAACCCTGTTTGTGTGTTACCAAATACCGTTTTAATATATTTTCTTAGCCGAGAATGTAGTGGTTTAATCTTCATGTGTCTGGTCAGTTTGTCAAGATACAGCCTCTTTGCAAAAGTGTTTCGATGATTTCGGAGATGTCGTCCCAGTCTCACGGCAAAGCGTGGGATAGACCCGCTCGCCTCGCAAGCAATCCCACCGACAAAGCGCAGGCCCCGGTACACAGCTGTAGTAACCCCCACTGACTTCTTTTACTGAGGTTATATTTATCGGTGTTTTATTTCCTGATGTTCTTATGTGTCCTACGTGTTTCAGTCGCCAATTCTGAATTATAACTAACATTAAAAACATGTTTAAGGAGGAGAGAGAGCAAATAAATCTGTTTAACATCTGATCTTTGGGTTTTTGTTCAGTAATCAGCGTGACCTGTGTATAAACACATAAAAGAGATAACGTTGGTGTTTCCGTCATGTAGTAACTGCTGGCTTTAACTGTACAAAGGTTGTTCGACACTATGAAACACATACAGACTTCATGATGTTCGGCTAATATTTTTATTGTGAATATTAATCATGCTGACCTCGCTCTGTACACCACGCAGCGAGGTCAGCATATCCACGATATCCTCAGCTCCATGAGTTAACACAAAGTTTCCCAGCTGACTATCTAACTGCCAACTATTCCAGAGACGTGAAAATATACAGCATAAAGAAAAGTGTAAGAGACTCAGCAGCAGATTAGAATAACAGTTTGTGGCGTGAATAAGACACGGCGGGACCACGGAGCAACGTTCAGAGTCATCTTTATTTACATCTCACCACACCACAACACCCCCAAACCCCTCAGTCCCCGTGTTTTTAACTAGGCGGGCGTGATTAAGGATGCCGTGCAGGTGCGTCCGCCCTCCCTGCACGGCACCGCAGACCACGCCCCACCACATACCCCCATCGCCCGATTGAGGCCGGGGAGCCATCCGGCCGAACCTACTCCCCCACCGCCAGTGGGAGAGGGAATCAGCCCGGACAGCTGGCACCCCCAGGCCCCGGCCAAGCGACGGGGAGGTGCGAGTTCAGGCGGCCGCCCGCGAATCCAGCGGCGCAGGCAAAGCTGGTTCGGAAGTCGGACACGTGACAGGTGCACCCGGCGCGGCCGGCACAAGCGTGAGCCCCAGCTCACAGGTGGCTGGGCAGAGGTGTGGCGTGTACAGGCCTCTGGTGGTGGTGAGGCCGGTCTGGCGAGCACGGCGATCTCAAGCGTGGCGCCCGCCTCGCTCGCCAGTTCCACTCGAGCAAGCTCCCCTGGCACTGGGACCTCCAGCTCCTTGCGCGGCCCCTCCGTCACCGCTGTCGCTCCCTGCTGGAGCAGCCCATAGCGCGACTCCTCCGTCACTACTGCTCCCTCCGCCGCCACTCCCGGCTCGAGCAGCCCCTCGTGCAGCTCCTCTTTCTCCAACCGGCGCAGACCCTCGCGCACCTCGTCTGCCGCCTCCGGTTGGAGCGGCTCATCCACCACTCCCGGCAGGAGCAGCCCTTCACCTGGCTGTTCCCCCTCCTCCGGCAGGTGCAGATCTCCGCGCGCCTCGTCTGCCACCTCCGGCTGCTGAGGTGCCTCACGCGGCTCCTCCACCGCTTCACTGTCCTCGGGACACACCTGTGGGGGTGGCGCCCAGGCCCAGAGCAGCGCCGCCAGCTCCCCAATCCTTTCCAGGTGCCGCTCGGACTGGTCCTGCAGCTCTTCCTGCTGGCGACGCACCTCCGCCGCCTGCTCCCGCTGGGCGGCCGCCATTTCGGCCACCCTCTGGGCCAGCTCCTCCATTCCCTGGCTCCGATATGGACCCGCCGTGCTGCCTCCTGGGTTTCGGCACCAATGTGGCGTGAATAAGACACGGCGGGACCACGGAGCAACGTTCAGAGTCATCTTTATTTACATCTCACCACACCACAACACCCCCAAACCCCTCAGTCCCCGTGTTTTTAACTAGGCGGGCGTGATTAAGGATGCCGTGCAGGTGCGTCCGCCCTCCCTGCACGGCACCGCAGACCACGCCCCCACCACACAGTTATACATTTAATAAATCACCAAATGAATCCAAGAAACGAGCAAACCTGTTCCGACAATTTGAATTTGTATTCCCTCAGCTGCAGACTCGCTGCTGTTTAAATGTTTGAAAAGGAAGATTAGATATAAAAAACGTCAAACATAGACTCAGTCTGCCTTCACATTTGATATGAGGCCAGCACGTATAGTGGCCTCAGCAGGCTATTACTGAAATACACGTGCTATATCATAAACTATGATATAAACAGGGAGGTCCTATTAACATGTTTAGTTTTAAAGGACACCTTCCTGCCTTTAGTCTCATTCATGAGCAGTATTAGTTTTCTTCTAACATCCAGAAGTCTGCACAATGTGTTTCATAGTTTGTAACAAGCCTTTGACAGGTAAACATAACATGACCGAAAAAGCAAAAAAAAAGAAAAAAAAGAGAGAGAGAGTGTGTTGACATAAGAAGAGAAAATGCTCTCAATTATGGAGACAGGCAAATGGTTCATTTATGTTTGATGTGTGTTTATTCCTCCCTAAATATCGTCGGTGAAGTTTGCCATGCACGTCAGATTTTCCTGCGCATTTTTATACCTCTGCCAACAGAGAGAGAAAAAAAAAATCACATTCTAACAGACAGCTGGTGCTTAGAATACAGTTGAATAACTATTAAAAAACAGATGATATTTAGATGATAGTTCAGTCTAACACATGTGCCAGTGGTTCATTAAACGTCTGTGAAACTATGCAGTTATGAAACGTAACTTTAACCTCAGCCAAACCGATTTGCTCAGTTGTAAATAAAACAGCGAAGTAAACGTGACCCGACAGACAGAACCTGAGTGAATGAAGTCCAGCGTTTAACCACTGAGAGCTAAAACTCAGCTGAGGTTTGAAAGCTGTGTGCCGGTGATTGGACATCAGCCGCTGATAAAGCTGTTCGCCTATAAAGTGCTCTGTAAGGAAACGAGCTCCAGCAGCTCTGCGCTCGGGGAAAATACTATATTTACTTATCTTGTGCAGTTAAACTGTGACTATCACCAGGTAACTAGGCGTGTTTCTTGAATTAGCAGCAGGTGTTAAACAGCTGACAGATGAGGAGGAGGATGCATGCAGGTAAACTGAGGGTCTGTTGAGCTGATCGCTGGTTTCGTGAGAAAAATGTCAGCTCGTTCTTTATGTTACAGAAGCACAGAGACACAAGACCAGGCGGAAAGAGACGATCGTTCGGTGAAAATGAGAATCTGCGAATGCAACATGTGGAACACGGAGAGTGGAATATGTAAACAAACCGGTTAATGTACCCCCTCGGTGCGCTCTGCATGCTAACTGTTAGCAGAGCTAGTGAAATCTCTGAAAACATCTGAGCACTTTTGCAAACATGTTCTATGTTGACAACCTGACCAGACATACGGCGCGACATTCGCGGCTAAAACACTGTTAAAAGTGTAGCTGGTGACAGAAAAAAGGCCTGTGATTTGATCTGCATTCTGGGATACCTGGCTGCCCCAAGTCTACACAAGCAATCGATTATCTAGGATCGACCTGTTTTGACTTACTTTGCACGGCAACCAATCAAATGTTAGAGAAGCTGCATGGGCAGCGTTAACCCCGCCCCCTGAGTTTGATGGGTGAGGCTGACAGATAAAATTATTTCATGACGAGAGCCAGGCGTCAGGACTGCCAAAATGAAATAAATAAATATATCATTAAATAATTAATTAAATGTGTCAATAATTAATTAAATGTGTCAATAATTAATTAAAATGTGAAATACATAAATAATTAATTAAATGTGTCAATAATTAATTAATTAAATGTGTCAATAATTAATTAAAATGTGAAATACATAAATAATTAATTAAATGTGTCAATAATTAATTAATTACATGTGTCATAACTATTTATTTAATTAATTAATTCCAATTTTAATTAATTATTGCCACATTTAATTAATTATTTAATGGTGTATTTAATTAATTCATTATGGCAGTCCTGGCGTTCCATAGATGTGGAGTGAAGCCACGTTAATGACAACGTGTACAACCATTGGAGATGTGAGCAGGACAGACGGAACAACTGACGGACAAAGTGAGGACTTTATACCAGTTTGTAAATTGTGTTGATCGGCCACGTAAAACCAGAGTTATGATAAAATATCTGCAATGTTTGTTTTTCTTCCTGAATACTGTCGTTGTTTATATTTACTGCAGGAAGAAACGGTAAAAACTGCGTTTGATAAGGAAAACGCTACAAAGCCTGTGAACAAAGACAAACCTCCCCCCAGCCTTTAATGCTGTAATTTGATTATTTTAATAAACATGTAACTTGGATGATTCGATGCTGGCGTGACCACAGTGCACGTCTGCTGTCGCTCACAGTGGTCCGAGTGTCCGCTCAGGGAGTTTGTGTGTTCAGACACATGAAACATTACAGGGAACGTTGGTCACGGTGCTTCCTGCCAGAGAGCAGCATGGCTCCTCCCCAAACCCTCAGTGTCTATACGTGTTTCAAATTGAGAGGTGGGCACCGGCGCCAGAGGTGGGTTTGAATACACAGACCATCCTCTGGATGCCGTGTAGCGTGCCCAGCCCCAAGACCCTATATGTAGGTGTTATGTGAGAGCGTGAGTAATGTGGATGTCTAGGTTGCGGAATAAAATTGAGGCACAGGCGTCCAGAAGGGGACAGAGGGGGAGTGCCCCACCCTAGTGACACACCTGCACCCCAAGCCCTGCATGTGTGTGGGTGTGGTGGAGCGGGAAGAGGGAGGCACCTGAGGATGGGGAGGGAAGAAAGGAAGGGGAAGTGGCCCCTCCCCGGGGCCAGCTGCCCCGCTGACCCCAGTAGGCACCCCCGCTCCCTGGAGTCCACCAAGGCCAGGGGGCCCAGGCCCATCCGGAGCCCATCTGGGGCACCCGGCAGCGGCACCGCCCAGCCCCACATAACCCCGGGCAGCCCCACCCGACCCCATTGCAGAGAAAACTGCACCCGACCCATCATCCAATCATCTCTCAGACTACACAAGACAATAAACACCCAGGTTGAGCTCATTCTCCACCTCTCCTACACCTCTCCCCCACCAGCAGTGAGCTCCTGGAGAGAGGAGACCTCCTGCAAAGATGTTGCTTATCATTTTTAATATGTACAAAAATAAAATCAAGACGATGAATTTGAATTAAGAACTCAAAGTCCAAGACGTCAAAAATCTGTTAAATAAGGATACAAAAACAAAGGATATATATCCATTTCTGTTAAATACAACTGATGGAATTTGCAAAGCAAACTAATCTGCGTTGTGTTATTAATAATCTTTAATGTTCGAATAATCTTCACTACCCGGGTCGCCACCGTCACAGACACACTCTGACATGATCGGCTCGATTGTGCCACATGTGCTTCTGTACTGTGAGCTGCCCCCTTTTCAAAGATGTTCAACAATGTCTTCAATAATAATTATAAAAACAAAATTGATCTGGGACACACAGCATCTTCCCCCTGGGCCAGCGCACTTTTGGGCCGATGAGCCGGGCTGCAGGCCCAATTACCAGCCCACAGGGTTGGCCTGGAATATCCAATCAGAGTCCTTAATGACACAGGCCCCTCCCCTAGTTGCTGTTCCAGCTTGTAGAAAAAAATTATTGTGGAAGAAGTTGAAGAAAAGGTGAAGCTAGAAACAATAAAAAGAAATTAAAAGTAGATGCAGCACCGTGTCGAGTTAACCACGTTAGCTGCTGTTAGCTCCTGCACTGTGAACTGTAGTAACAGGCAGTAACCAGGCCTCCACAAGCTGTGGTGACGTGAGGAAGAGACACAGGAAGTGAAATTAACATGGTAAGTAAATAGATGGGGGACATAATTAAGAGAGAACTAAATAAATATGACTTCAGGAAAAACCCAGTGAACTAAAAATATGCAGAACATCTCCAGATGTGTTGACGCGAGCAGCCTGAAGGCCGTGCTGCAGGTGTCTGACACCTGGAGGCGTCAGTGAGGCTCTGTGAGCAGGTGTTTGGCTTCTTCCAAGCTCACAGCAACAGACACGAGCCAGCGCCTGATGAACAGGAGCCGAGTCAGCAGGATCAGCAGAGCTTTTACTCTGGAAGAGCTTCAGTGGTATTTGTTTGTTTGTGTCTCACTGCCATGAATGATCTATGTTCGTGACATCACTAGATGACCAAAACACATCAGGAGTGGAACAGACCACGCCTCGTCCTAGAATCGTTCGGCGGCGCTTTCACGCGTCGGAGCGTTTAAAGAGCTGAGAGCGGCTTCTTCACACTGAGCTGTCCTGTTTTGGTGCTTTGGAGCAATCCTGGCCTCCTACTGCTTTGCTACAGAATCGTTTAATTCCGGTGCCATCCAGTGGTACCAGGCCTCTTGGCAAATGCCCAATCTGGTGAAGCTCTCTCTGATGGACCCCCACAGTCCAAAACGGCACGCCAAAAAGAAAAAAAAAACAGTGTGCTTACACATTAAACCCACCCCAACCGGTCGCAGCAGATGGCCCCGCCCCTCCCTGAGGCTGGGCGGTTTCTTCCTGTTCAAAGGGAGTTTTTCCTTCCCAGGTGCTTCGTACTGTAGAGTGAAAACTCTGCATCAGCAGAAACAACCACCAACAATCATATGACCCCCTGTGAGCAGCACTTTGGCGACAGTGGGAAGGAAAAACTCCTTTTTAACAGGAAGAAACCTCCAGCAGAACCAGGCTCAGGGAGGGGCGGGGCCATCTGCTGCAGCCGGTTGGGGTGAGCGAAGATGTAGCTAAGAATCAGAGGTGGTGCTCTGCACACCACCGAACAGCCCAGAGACGGCGGTCGTTTACCCCATAAATGCATTTGATATGTAAATAATAAAATGCACGAACAGTTTGTGAAGGTCTCAGTTTAATGTTTCAGATTATAAACTCTCTCCATGCTGGGACACCTCAGATTCCTGTCTGCTTCCCACAGACTGAACATGGAAACATTTAAACACAGGAAATATCTACAACTCGTGGGAAAATCCCTCATGGGGAAGTGAAAGGTTTGTTGGACGTGACGTAGAAACTCTCACAGGTATTCTCACCTGGCGGAGATTTCAGTTTCATTCATGGACATAATGGTAAATGGCCTGTATTTGTATGACGCTTTACTAGTCCGTAAGGACCCCAAAGCGCTTTACACTATACACAATCATCCACCCATCCACACACTGGTGATGGCAGCTACATTGTAGCCACAGCCACCCTGGGGCGCACTGACAGAGGTGAGGCTGCCGGACACTGGCGCCACCGGGCCCTCTGACCACCACCAGTAGGCAACGGCTGAAGTGTCTCGCCCAAGGACACAACGACCGAGTCTGTCCGAGCCGGGGCTTGAACCGGCAACCTTCCGATTACAAGGCGAACTCCCAACTCTTGAGCCACGATCGCCACATAATCCCACTCATTTAAGCTCCCTGTTACACGTTGTTGTATTTAACTTGAGCTGCTGTAACAAGAGAAGATAAATCATACCCAGCAGCCACTTTATTAGCTACACCTTGCCAGTACAGGACTGGACCCTGTTTCTTCTTCCCAGCATCGACGAGGTTCTGGAAGCATTCCTCAGAGACTCTCCGTGTTGACGTGACACCATCACAGACTTACTGCAGAGCTGTGGACCGCATCCATGACATGTGGTGACTGTGGAGGCGTTTGGAGGATGGTGAACTTGTCACGGACGTGCCAAGAAACCATCACGCCCTCCCGACAGAGAGATCCTGGATGTTGTGGCAGATATTCTGTAGCTCATCTGCTTCAGGGTGTGATGTGCTCAGAGGCGCTCTTCTGCATACCTTTGTTATAATAAGTTATATAAGTTTGGTCATTCTCCTCTGATCTGGGGCACCACCCGAGCAGTTTCTCCCAGAGATCTGTACTCTGTAAACTCAGCAGCTGTACCTAATAAAGTGGGCAGTGAGTGTAGATATAAAACTTCATAGAGTTCATAGAGGCGTACTGCCACCTGCTGGTAGAAAAATATCAGTCGTGTGACGGGAATATTTCTGTTGTTGACATAATTCCACAGATCTTTCCTCAGGATGCGATGAAGTGTTGGAGCGTTCAGCACTCGTCTTTTAGTGTTTCCTGGTTGTAGTGGAGGAATCTGTGGTTCTGCAGGAACACGCAGCTGCTCGAGCTCCGGAAACAAACTCAGGTTCAGGTTCAGGTGAGCTCAGAGGCTTTAAAGACGTGGTGACTTTAAAAGTGTACAAACTGGTCCAGGGACAGTTTTTTAGTTCAGACTCTACAACAGCACGAAGGCCTCTGTGTAGCTGACCTTTGACCTTCGTGTATCAGCTGTTTTACCTCTATAGAAATGAAATCAGAACCAGGGCTGCTGATGTGTAGCACCAAATATTCAACGAGCACTAAAAGTTTGAAAAACCCTTCGTGACCACGCCTCTCGTTTGAAACACGTGACCTCCAAATGAGAAGCTGTCGGCAAAGTTCAGGGGTCACATCCGGACACGCGTCTGTGGTTCAGGCACCAAAAGCACTTTGGTTAAAGGGTCAGTGTGGTCCAATCAGCCGGCCGGATCATGGACCGGTGGCTCGTTTGGAGGCAGAGATTCGTTCTGTTACTTGGGATGCTGTTAGCCTAGCTTAGCATACAGGCTGAAGGCTCATGCTTCTTCCTGTTTCTTCACTGCGTCCACGACAGGAATGTAATGACAGCTGCAACAGGAAGTGAGCTGAGGCGGGGCTAACAGCATCTCAGAACCTTTCCTTTAACACAGATTTAACTGAGCGCGTCCTCTGAAGTCCTTCTAATATCTGAGGCTGAACTCACACTGGTTTCACTGGTTACTCGCTGACTTTTGTCCACACTGGTTTTCCCAGCACGGGCCTCCCTCTCTCACCGCTTTCAGAGACTCTCATTGGTCGAGGAGGTCCCGGCCTCCCTCAGCCCGGCTGGCTGCAGCTCGTGCTTCTTCATGTGCTTCCTGAAGACTCGGGCTCCGCTCAGGTTCTTCTGGCAGATGTCGCAGAAGTACGGCCGAGCCTCCGAGTGCACGTCCACGTGGTAGGTGAGCTCGAGGGCGCGGCTGAAGCTCTTGCTGCACAGCGGGCACTGGTAGCGGACGCCCGAGTGCGTCAGCTGGTGCTCTTTGAGCGAGCTGCGCTGCTTGAAGGTCTTGGGACAGATGGGGCACTGATACGGCCGGGCGTCGGTGTGCAGACGCTGGTGCCGGCGCAGCGCGCTGGAGAAGGTGAAGCTCTTGCTGCAGATGCTGCAGGTGTAGGGTCTCTCTCCCGTGTGGATCCTCTGGTGCTCTGTCATGTGCACGTGCTGGATGAAGCTCTTCCTGCAGGTGGGGCACTGAAAGGGACGCTCGCCCGAGTGGATCCGCAGGTGCTTCTGCAGCGCCGACGCTTTGAAACAGTCGCGCCCGCAGACGGGGCAGCAGTGCCGTGATTTCCCATCAGCCCCACTGTCGGCCTGTGGATTCAAGGGTCCGCGAGGACTTGTGGGCCCATCGCGATCTAAGGATCCATCAGGGTGTAAAGGTACATCAGGAACTGTGGGCCCGTCAGGGTCTGTGGATCCGTCAGGGTCTGTGGGCCCGTCAGGGTCTGTGGGCCCGTCAGGGTCTGTCAGAGACATCAGAGAGAACTCAGAGGAACACCGACTGCTGCTGAGGAGAGTGCCTGCAGGCTTTATGAGGGCAGTCAGCGTTTCAGGGTCAAACATGCAGCCATCCAATCATCATTTAGAAAAAAACCAAACTGCCGCTGCCCTCACAGAGCCAGTCGGGAACAATCAATAACTAATTAGTTAAAGATGAAGACTCACTGCCGCGCGCTGGCCTCCAGTCCTCTTCCTCACCATCAGAGTTTATCAGCCCGCTCACGTCTGGCTCTTTATGCTCCTCGCTGTTGCCCCGCCCCTCAGTGGGGCGGGGTTTGTTAACAGAGGGCTCAACTCCGGTGAAAACATCTACGGAGGTCTGTAGAAGTAGACAAAGACAGGAGGAAATCAAACTACAGTTAAATGTTAGCGTGATTATGTCTCCAGATAAATGGAAGTAATTTAAAATCAGTGTGACGTGATGTGAATGGCGAGCACGCGGGTTCACACAGAGGACCGGAGCGTCTGTCGGTGAGGCCTTTCATTTACAGCTGCTGCGTTCTGTGCTGACCTCGTTCTGCACCTCAGACCTGCACACAGGTTCACCTGAGACCAGCTGTTTTCTTACCTGCTCATTCACGCCTTCATCCACCTCCTCCTTCTTCTTCATCCCCAGCTCCACCTTCCCGCCCTCGATCTTCATGTCGAACCAGAACACCTGAAAGATGCACAAAATCTGATCTGAGTGCAGTTTCTATCTCCCGCCTTCAGTCAAACGCACGCTCAGATGAAAGAGGTTTGAAGTCTGGGCGTCACCTTGTCGGCGGGGTCGGCGATGAGCCCGTCCCTGATGTGGGTCCTCATGTGCTGGCGCAGCAGGCAGGGCTTCAGGAAGCTCCGGGGGCAGATGCTGCAGGCGTGCGGCTTGTCGGCCATGTGGGTCTTCCTGTGCACTCGCAGGGTGGCCGCGCTGCTGAGGATCTTCGCGCATACCGGGCAGCGGTGCGGCTTCTCCGAGTCGTGGACCTTGGCGTGCTCCAAGAGAGCCGACATCCCCGGGAAGCTCCTCCCACAGCTGAGGCAGCTGTGGGAGGAGCTTTCCTTCGGAGTATCGGTGCTCCCGTCTGAGGACGAACAGGAAGAGGGAGTGAAGGACGTGCGTAACTCAGCTGTTCATGTCACCTGGTGCCGTATCGTTAAAGCTCGCTTCAGTGTAAACCTGAGCTCCACGGTTCCTTCAGCCTGTTCCCACCCACACAGATTTACCCACTGCCACAGCCCACCCGAGTGACGCTGACCAGTGTGAGAGGAACTTGTTCCACTTTCTAAAACACAACAACAAGCTCAGTCACTTTAAATGTCACATCCTTTTTCTTATTTTGGTCCCTGATGCAGAATTATTCACAATCACCGGACCTGACAACCCTCTGCAAACGTCCTCCACAGCTGTTCAGACCTCACTGCTCTCTCCAAACATCACTCAGTTCATGCCGCACTAAATTCACTCACACAGCTCAGTCTCGATCTCAGCACACTGCCTAACGCCCGAGTCCTCGCCAGCTAATCTGCTGTAGGACACGCAGGAGCACGCCAACATCCAACAGCAGCACACCGGCGCCGAGGAAAGGTGTTAGCTGAGATGTGACGGATGTTCAGGGATAACGTTTACACTCTGGAGTCATTCAGGAGAAAAAGCCTCCGTGGATTCTCACAGACTAAAAGGACGGACAGCTAAACTGTGGAGAACATAACGTGTGGCATGAAATGAAAAGCTGCTTTGCCGCAGCGCGAACGGGCCGACCCGTCTGAAACGAGGAGCTGGAGTTTCTCACCGGTCGCCGAGTCTGCGTTCCCGTTCTCCACTTTCATCCCGCTGAGCGATTCACCCGTTTTCTGGAACAGAGCGCAGATCTGAGGTCAGTTTACCTGCATCAGCTGTGAGCAGATTATGAAGCTAACCTGCGGCTCCTACATTTCAAACACGTCCTCCATTGAGGACGTCAAATAATCCTCTTACATTCTGCACTTATTTCCAATTTCTGCATGTTTCTGAAGTCGAGGCTGACTGCTCACCGGCTGGTCTGAAGGCTGTGATTGGTCGTCAGCGGCGGCGGTGCTGCACTCTTCCCTGCCGTGGATCTCCTGATGCTTCCTCAGCACTCTGAGCACAGAGAAGCGCTTCATGCAGACGTCGCACTGGTACGGCCTCTCTCCGGTGTGAGAGCGCATGTGCTCCTTCAGCCGCGACGCTCGGCCGAACTCTCGGCCGCAGACGCCACAGGTGAACTGCTGCGCCCTCTGGTGGAGCTGCCGGTGCTGCAGCAGCTTCTCCACAGACAAGAAGTCCTTCTGACACAGGAAGCAGTGAAGATTCATCTCCCCCTGAGTTTCAGACAGACGGAGAACAACCTGAAGCTTCAACTTTTAGCTCAAGCCAACTCACAGCAGCAGCTTTACATCTTTACAAGGAGGAAGACAGAACCAGGCTCGGGAAGAGAAAGCAGAGAATAAACAGAGGTAATGCTGATAATGTCTGTCTGAGTGCAGACGAGACACCCGATATCTCGCCCTCTGTGGCGACACGTTGTGTCTTAAAATAAAGACCTGAGAATCGAATCGCAGACTCGGGGGTCAGAAGGGCGTCGACTACGATAATGAGTCCGACCTGGAGTTGAAGAGACAAAATGATCCCTGAGAGGAACCAGGAGAGCAGAGGGGACCCTGTCCCAGCGCTCTGCTGTCAGGTTAACACCTGGTGTTCAACATCTGGTTCTCCAGCTGTGGGGGGACACGTTACTGTTCGACTTCACTGGGAATTGTCTGATGTTTCCTCAGAGAACGTCAGTCTTCCTTCTCTCTCCCCAACCAATCACAGCAGATGGCCCCGCCCCTCCCTGAGCCTGATTCTGTCCGAGGTTTCTTCCTGTTAAAAGGGAGTTTTTCCTTCCCACTGTCACCAAAGTGCTGCTCATAGGGGGTCATATGACTGTTGGGTTTTCTCTGTATGTATTGTTGTAGGGTCTACTGTACAATATAAAGAACCTTTGGAGCTTTAAAACTGAATTGGATCGCTGTGAGCTCCACCTCCAAACAGAACTTCGGACTTGGTGTTTCTCCTGTTATCCGTCCGAGTCCTGAATTCTGCTTGACTGGTCCAAATGAATTCCTGCCTCTTTTCCCAGGATTTCAGTGTGAAGTTGGAGGAGGTCAGGGCAAAGCGTGACACTAAGTGAAACTAAGTGAATTTAAGCTTCAGTTCGTTGAGCTTGAACCTGATTTTATTGCTTATGACAGACAGAAACTGCGAGGAGCGGCGCGTGAGCCAGAAACAGCCAATCACAGCGAGCCTCTCGCCTACTTTAAGTCACGACACAAAAGGAAAATGTGACACTTCTAAGGAAACTGTTCACACAGACCAATCCCTCCTTTCACACTCTTCCAGCAGTCATGTGACCACACCTGTGTAACACTCACCTCTCCGTCGACACCTTCGACTTTGACCACCTGGATCTGCTCGGCGTGCTTCTGCAGGTGTTTCCTCAGCAGACCCGGCCTGTTGAAGCTCTTGCCGCACAGCGAGCAGGGGTGCGGCTGCTGCCCCGTGTGCAGCCTCACGTGATCCCTGAAGGACGACGCCGTGGAGAAAACCTTCTCGCAGACGGAGCAGGAGTACAGGTTCTGTCCCGTGTGGGTTTTCTGGTGGTCGACGAGCCCCGTCCTGGAGGCGAAGCTCTTGGGGCACAGCGAGCAGAGGAACGGCCTTTCTCCAGTGTGAGTGCGCTCGTGCTGGACGAGGTGGCGCCGCTGGACGAATCCTCTCCCGCACACCGAGCAGCAGTGGGGTTTCTCTGCGGCGTGGCCGAGCCGGTGACGCCGCAGGCAGCTGAGCTGGGCGTAGCTGACACCGCAGTCGGGGCAGGAATACGGCTTCTCTCCGGTGTGAACCCGCTGGTGGACCGCCACGTTTATCTTCTTTGTGAAGCGTTTGCTGCACAGCGAGCAGCTGTAGGGCTTCTCGCCCGTGTGGGCGGTCATGTGATCGACCAGGCGGGAGGGACGCGAAAACTCCCGGCCGCATACCGAGCACCGGTGGCGGCGCTTTGACCGGTGAGCGCTGTCTGAAGCCGGTTCATCTGGTACAGAGAGACTCTGCACACCTGGATCGAGCCCCGCCCCTGCAGGACACAAACACATAAATGATCATTAAAATCACGTTTTATTTTATTATTTTTATTTATTTATTTTTTGATGTTGGAGTGTTTATTTTTAAAATCTAACCTTTGACTGTTGAATGAAATGTGAAGATAGTAATGGGTGAGGACAGTGATGAGACCACTGGGATTATCTTAGCATGGATACTTTATACTTATAAAGTAATTATATTAGCACATTTTCCCCAGTGTGTAGAAGAGATAAGCAATGCCTAGTGCTGAAGGTTACAGTCCCGCTGTTCTTTCCCCAACATAACCACTCAGACTGGCCATAATCATTCTCATTTCATATGGCGCAGTCCCAGGCAGTGCCATGTAATTGTACTCGCAAAGAGCCGTGTAATATTATGCACACCCTAGAAAGAATGTATCAGAAGAATATGACACATGCTTTTAAAATGTCCTTTTACAGTAATGACACTGACATTGCTGTGGCAGTTGAAGGGCACACAGTGGGGTTGCATAATCTGCAAACTGGGAGGAATAAAAAAATGTATAAAGATATATTTTAAAGTTTTGTGGGATCAACTTAGTATTTCAAATCCCCATTAAATGAACATAGACTAGTCAGGTGGACACAATGTCTTGCATATTTTTCTATTTGCTATAGAAAAGTAGTAGCTCAATTTTGTTTCCTATTTTCTTTTTTTTTCTTTTTTTTTGCCTGTCCCGTTTGGCTCTTTTGCATCAGAATTATTGTCTAAAGGCAAAGAAAGATGCCCAACGGATTTACTTTACCAAACTGACCATCCCAGCCTTGCCGTAATGGTCCATTTGATTCACCTTTTATTGTTTATTTTATTTTCACTTACTGAATGCGGGACAGACTTGACTGGGGGAAAGAGAAATCACGTTTTAAAGGATTTCAACTTTCAATATGTATCACGTGAAAACCAATCAGAAGAGCAGCGGTAGAGGAGGACGCTGGGCAGACGCTCCTCCTGCAGCCTGTTGCTGATACCTGCAGAGCTGTTGGATCCAGCCTTGGCCTGATATCAGCGCTCCCCCCGTAACTCCGCTCTGACACTAAAATAACCCAACGAGGGTCCCTAACCTTGAGCAGGGAGCTGCTGACAGTCCTCTCCTGTTTCCTCAGGCTCCTCCTTCACTCCATTCATCTCCTCATGCTCTCCTCCTCCTCAGTGTTGATGCGTCTCCTTCAGGCTTCTGAAATAATAATAATAATAATAATTGCATTTATAAAGCGCTTTTCGAGACCCTCAAAGCGCTTTACAATTCCACTGTTCACTCACTCTCACATTCACACACTGGTGGAGGCAGCTACAGCTGCAGCCACAGCTGCCCTGGGGCAGACTGACAGAGGCTGCCATATCGCACCTACCGCCTACTGGCCAACACCAGTAGACGGTAGGTGAAGAGTCTTGCCCAAGGACACAAGGACCAGGACAGAGAGAGCTGGGGATTGAACCAGCGACCTTCCGGTCCCTGAACCACATTCGCTCCGACCAATAAACAATTGTTCACAAGCTTCCTGCTCACAATGAAAGCACCACAGAGTGTTAGTGTGCAGACGTACCTGAAGCCTGGTTGGTTTCCTCTGAGATGAGCCGCATGAAGCCGCCGTCGCCCGGCTGGAGTGAATCCTCACACTGAGACAGAAGCAAACATTAATCAACCTTAAACGTTCGTCAGCGTCTGCGACACCACTCTGTCCTGATGACACACCGATGAGCCAGCGTGGCTCACCATCATCAGGAGTCTTCTCTCATTCCTCTGTCCTCGTGACCTGAAAAGAAGCCTCGGCGCTCCACGCTGACGGATGTTTCACTGATCGGTCGCTTTGAATCAGCTAGATCGATACACCGCAGCCCCGCCTCCTCTCCATTTGCACACAGCATCACTCAACTTAACTTCATCATCCTCCGGACCTCTCCACGTATCACTGGACGCCTCCTCCCCACAGACCGCTACCCTACTGGGGGCCACTTCTCCAACAGAAGGGAAACAAGGAGAATTTAACCTTTATCTGTTCAAATCATGGTCAGTATGTGCGAGGTGGTCAGGAGGTCCAAAAGTGAGTCTGCAGCCATCTGTGAGACATGGTGGAGGCTCTGTCCTGGTTTCAGCTGCATGTCAGCCAGCATTGGAGAGCTTTGATCAAACTGATCAAGTATGATCATCAGAGTTTGATCCACCATGCAGGAACATCTAGAAACATCTGATTGGCAGCACCTGCCAACGCAGTGAAAGCACATCTGGATAGAAACACATGCAGTGAATCGCCACAGGTAGTTTTAGACTCAGATCAATTGTGGGATTAAGTACTGAACAGTCGTGAGCAACGTGATGCTGCCGCACAGTCGACGGCAAAACGACACGGGAAGCCGAGCTCGACTCCGCGGGTACCGCATGCTGCGCTCTGTTGGTCACAGGGAGCTGAGATAAAGAAACACATCGGTGCGTTTGTAAGAACACTGTTATTATAACGTTACAGGACACTGTGCCAGCGCTACAGGACGAAAGAGACTGAACAGAAAATGTGAATGTACCTTTAAGCTTCATGCTATTAAAAAGTCACTTTATAACAAAATAAATACAAACCAACAAAAATATCTTTCATACAAAAAGTAAACTTTGTTCAAATGTGTATTGTCCACATGAACAGTATGTTTGAAATCCATTTGTACGTTTTATTTTTAAATGTTCAATTAATTTTGTTTGTGCTCCAAATAAATTAGAAATTGCCCTCTTCTCTTGTTCTGTGCCCCACCTGAGCCCCAGGTGTGGGACCGTCACTGTGGAACACCATAAGTCATGGATGGGCCTCCCCAGAGCCCGGACCCCTGAAGCAGTGTGGGATCATCCTGACAGGGAACAGAACAACCGGCAGAAACATCCAAAGCAGCAGGCTGGAGAGCTGCTGGAGGAAGCTGCCCGAGTGGTTCAGTGTTTGCACATATTTCACATTTTCATCACAGAACATAAAGAAATGAGAGGTGGCTCAAGACTTTTGCACAGCGCTGTGTGTCTTTGTCTGCTCTCACTGTCTGTTTCTTCTTCCTTTACCGCACGGTGAGCATTAAAGTGTGTGTTCGGAGCTTCCTGATCACACAGACAGCAGCTCGGAGCTCACGCTGATGGTTTTTGGTGCTTTAACTCGGAGCATCAAACGGACAGCCAGCTAGCCCATCAGCTAGCCTAGGAGCTAGCCCGCTATGTTAACGTAAAGCGTTCAGAGAGAAGCCCGGAGCTTCAAACACACTCGTCCGTACAGAATGGGCAAAGAAACGCCCGAAAAAGGATCTAAACCCGACGGTGTTACAGGAGCATCCCTGACAGCAGAGCGGCTGATGCTTAGCTGTGAGTGCGGCTAGCGCATGCTAACGCTAATTAGCTGTGATGGAGGCGGAGCGCCGGTTTAAAGGCTTCACAGCCGCCTTTGGCGAGCTAACCTGCAGGTGTACGGATGGAGCTCTCACCTGTCTGTCAGCAGCACTCACACCGACTCCAGGAGAACTGAAAACCGGAGAATGTTTTTAAAAAAATGAAGAGCCAGACAGCAGGTGAGTCCCAACTGAACCCAACAGTGCTGCCGCCGCTGGCCGGAAGGTGAACTACAACAACACTGCAGCGAGAGGCGGGCGTCCGCGTGCGCTCACGCACACTTGAGGTGACACAAAAGGAGCCAGATGTTTCCATCTACGTCATCATACTTCACCTCAGCCTCACCAACATCTGCAGCAGCTTCACAGTCACCTGTGAACTCTGCGGGTGAGACTGCAACAACCTGGAGGTTACTCACCTGGAACTCATGGACAGGTTATCACACAGGTCAAGCCAAGGCCTTTATTTTATTCTTCCTCCCACATGAAGGCAAACTGAATATTTGAGCTTATTCATCTCTTCATCAAATATGCAACACGGCGGCGAGGCTGCCTCTGTGAAAGGCGGCGCTGCCTGTTTTTTAGGGACTTCCCTCTGAAATGTGACCTCGACACGTCCTGTAAACAAACACCAACTCAAACTGAAGTGACGACAACAACAACAGTGTGGGGTTTTTTTAGGATGAACAGGAAGTGTCTTTAATTCTGGACACTGACAGCAGATCATCACAAACATGGAGCTGAGTGAAGCTCAGGACCGTCGCCGCCGCTGGCAGGAGGTCACCACACACACCTTGCACCCCTCCCCCCACAGTCAGTCTACTGCTTCTTCTTCACCACGTGAGCGCAGTCATATTTGCCCCGCACCACGGTGAGTTTGACCCCGGGCAAGTCCTGTGTCCGACCCCCCTGCACAAGCACCACGTTGTGCTCCTGCAGGTTGTGCCCCTCCCCGGGAATGAACACCACCGCCTCCTTCCCGTTGGACAGCCGCACGCGGGCGCACTTCCTGTTGGCGGAGTTGGGCTTCTTGGGCTTTCGGATCATCGTCTTCAGGATGACCGCCTTCAGCTGGGGGCGGCCAAACGTGGCTCCAACGGCTTTGGGAGGGACTTTGGGCTTCCCTTGGCGATGCATCTGGTTGAGCGTGGCCATGGTCCTGGACAGGAGGGGGGCGGTCCATGCAGAGGCGTGCTGGGACGCTGCAGAGGGAGGGGTTTATGGTTAAACACTGAAATAAAGTCGGCGCTTGTTCACCTGATGTCTGACACACACCTTGAATCAGCGACGTCAGTGCCGGTCTCAGACTCCACAGAGACGCCATTCCTGAAACATCAGACGAGAACATCTGTCAGGAGACCGTCAACCATCAGCTGACACGCCCACATCAAACACTATTAAACTATTATACTATACTGAAACATTATTTCAGGTTGGTATTTTGGGCTGGGTCACCTGACCCCTCAGCGGGTTGCATCTTTTAACGTCAGCTCCGCCCAAACTTTTCATCAGCACTTTAAAATCAAACGTCTGCGACGCGTTTGGGACGACTCGTCACAGGACTCTGGCATTTATTCAGGAAACAGAGCGGTCCTCGTCTTTGTCCGTCAGACGAGCGTCGGCGCAAAGCTCGGCTTGTGTCTCGTGTTATAAATCAAACAGCTCACTGACAGCTGGACTCGCTCATCGGCTGTGAAACTTTACTTCCTCCCTGCGAGGTCAGTTTGGCTGTTATTACACGTCAGCACCTGTAACAGTACAAAAACATAAAACTGCAGCTCTGCAGCTGTTAGACTGCACGTGAAACACGTTGTGTATAAAGGCTCATTTGCATCATGGAGCCCTGCTCTCTAGAACTGACTGTGTGTGAAGCTGGATTTAAGAAATAGTGCTTTATAAAGTTTTTAACAGCATGTTTACAGCCATCTCGTTTCAGTACAGGTGGTGTTGGTTGGTCACAGCTACAACAGTTTCTCTAACTGACCTCAGGTCAGCAGGAAGTGTGTGCCAAGAACAGCACCACAGTAACTAGAAGCATCCTCAGCTCTGAGATCTGATCTGGGCACAAAGACCAGCAGCTGGTGGCCGACAGGTGTGTCCGGGTTCTGGTGGCGTACTCGGAGAACAAGCCGCTGAGAGCTTTGAGCTGATGGAAACCATTTTAAAAGGTGACTGTGCAGGACTGGGAGCCAGTGACGTGTTACCATAATCTAACCTGCTCGATATGAAACATGAATTCATCTGATTACAAAGAAGCTGAAAAGAAACTAAAAGGTTCGTCTTGGCAGCAGGACACGAGCTTTCCGTGGCTTCTCTAAAATTACTGCAGATTAAACCTTTGTTTTTACGCGCGAGCACGCAGCAGCTCTCGGTGGGTCCTCGTGCACGCGTCAGCGTTTAACGTCTGTTAAACTCACGAGAACTGAACGCGTGCAGTTGTTCCACTAAACCTGGGGTGGGCAACTCCAGGCTCGGGGCCGGTGTCCTTGAACCAACACAGCTGATTTAAAGGCTAAATTAGCTCCTGCAGTTCTCCAGAGGTTCTCCTAATCATGTGGTTCAGGTGTGTTGACCCAGGGTGCGATCTAAAACCTGCAGGACACCGGCCCTCGGGGCCTGGAGTTGCCCACCCCTGCACTAAACTCCTGTGGAAGGAGCACACCTGTGCACGCGCTGATGTTTATACGTAGACAGCGTGGCTAACGCTTAACATCGGCTAGCTTCAGGACACACGCGCACACACACAGGGGTTACCGGAAGTTTGCTCGCTCCACGCACACCTGCTGAGAGTCCCGGACAAACAGCCTCCGCGCCGGCGGAAGGAATCGGAACTCTGACCGGTCAAAGTATTGACGGCATTCCAGTGAAATCTATCAAGGACGTCGCGGCACGAGCACCACGACCTCTCAACAACCCGGAAATCCTTCCGCTGTCAGTGCGGCCTCCACTGGCGCATTACTGCCCCCTGCAGGACGAAATATGGCCTGCATTTGTATAGCGCTTTACTCGGTCCCTAAGGACCCCAAAGCGCTTTACACTACATCCACCCATTCACACACTGGCAATGGCAGCTACATTGTAGCCACAGCTGCCCTGGGGCGCACTGACAGAGGCGCCCCAGGACCAGCGGACGGGGTCACTTCGCGTTTCTCCTGATTTCTTCTTCTTCCTCCTGCCGTCCATCCATGAACCTCCTGAGCTCCTCTTCTCCTCCCTCCTCCGCACATGCTCAGACCTTCACAGCAGGCCTCACCTCGGTCTTTAAACCTTCCTTTTCACTCGTGCCGCTCTCCTGTCAGAAATCACGACTCATCTCCTCGCAGCTTCTCTGTACGTTTTCATTGTATTCTACAGTTTGTAATAAACGTCATCGTCACCAACACTTTATTTAAACACTTATTTAAATGTTTTTTCCTGCTTATCATTGTGTATTATTCTGTTTTTATTGCATTTGGCTCTGTTATCAGTTCAGGAGTACAGGTGGCGCACTTTGGTTTCAGACTCTGTAATTACTCTGCAATGGGGTTTTCAGCCAGAGCCGATTCAAGAAGGTCAGCTCAAGTCCTGATAAGTGGCTGAGGCTCCAAGGTTTCGTGCTTCACACATGTCAGCTGATCTCTATCAGACACGGTTACACATTAACCAGGTGGTCCACAGGTGTGCAGGACAGGTAAAGCAGCTACAGCCTCGCTCCGAGCTGCAGTCAGTCGGAGTGAAGATGAAGATGAGGCCGCAGCTGCTCCTGGTTCTGACGGCGGTCGTCTGCGCTGCCGCCAAGCCTCTGAGCAAGGCGGCGATGACGAGTAACAAGCTGCTGCTGATCTCCTTCGACGGCTTCAGGTGGGACTACGACCAGGACGTGGACACGCCGAACCTGGACCAG